>NC_090231.1:7821975-7911975 GCF_024489055.1 Chanodichthys erythropterus | reverse complement strand
GAGGCGGAGCTAATCATCACTGACACTGACACATCTTTCCTTACACTGTGAAGGACTTTGAACTGCCCTCAGGGATGCAAAGAGCCAAAAACATACTTTTGATTTATTTCCACACAGAATATGCCAGAGACCTGTCAAAACAAA
Source organism: Chanodichthys erythropterus (assembly GCF_024489055.1). NCBI lineage: Eukaryota > Metazoa > Chordata > Actinopteri > Cypriniformes > Xenocyprididae > Chanodichthys > Chanodichthys erythropterus. The sequence goes on along the minus strand of NC_090231.1, from coordinate 7,911,831 downwards.
TTGCATCTTCTAATAACACCGAAAACACGTTTATTTTCTCCACACGGCTTCACTGGAGGCGAGGCCCTGTGTGTCTTGGCTGCTTTAAACCTTTTTCCTCCCCTTTCAACTAAGAACTTTTTTATTGTGGCACAGGATCACATGGGTAATTATGAAAGAACACTGCAAAAAGAAAAAGAAACTCCTCGTAAGATTTAATAGACTCCTCATTGTTTTTGAAGCTCAAAGATCACGTCACACTGGCTGCCCTCGCTGTCTGGCATCATCCATCGGGGCTTCAACCACCGTGCTGCTGAGGTTTACATAAACCTCTGCTGTCCATTGGAGTGTCTATGAAGAACTGAAATGAAATCTCAAGTCTGCATTTCTTGCAAGTGATTTTGAAGAAGAACATGTAGCCTTGTATCACTTTAACCTCTGGAGCTGGGTCTCTAACAATAGAGTTTCTACATCGGATGTGTCCAACATTGTGGCTTGATGGTGTTCACACTGCATAAACTTTTGATGGCTGGAGGCCCTGAGTCTCTGCACTGCTGCTTTCTTGTATGCATTTCTATGTGTACTCTGAATCTGCACTCCCATTGGCAGTCGCCGCATGGCACTCTGCTCAACTCAAATCACCAGCTGTCACTGAAAATGAAGGACTTTCAGTCAGTCAGAGGTTCAATAGTCACCTTCAGATGTGTGTGCCACAAAACCAGAAGTGTTATTTTTAAAATTGCTAGTTTTAGAGGTGTCAAAACATGTTTTAACCTTTTTACTTGCTCCAGAAGATTATCTTCAAACTAGGGATGAGCAAATCTCACAATTCCCTTATGAAAATGAACCATGGTTTTATTATTGTTTTTTTTGGCAGATTGATTTCCACTTGTATAACCACAGTTTTACCACAAATACCATGGTTAATCTTAACTATTATCATGTTTTTTGGTTTTATTTCTAGTAAAATCATGGTTAATTTTAATAAGGGTTGAAGAATCTATCTATCTATCTATCTATCTATCTATCTATCTATCTATCTATCTATCTATCTATCTATCTATCTATCTATCTATCTATCTATCTATCTATCTATCTATCTATCTATCTATCTATCTATCTATCTATCTATCTATCTATCTATCTATCTATCTATCTATCTATCTATCTATCTAAAACTATGACAGAAGTTGAAATATAAAAAGTTCTGATGCTCTGCTCGTGTTTAGCGTAGACACAATTTCATAAGATAATATGTATGTGATATAAAACTACCTAAGTATATCTGAAGAATGCTGTATGTGATAACTATGAGATTGTTTAATAAGTCTTATTGACATTTTATAAACTGGTTGAATACTCACATGTGTGAGTGACTGATTTGGCAAGTGTTTTAGGCTATTTACTCGATATGTGTATGAGAGAATGACAAAGAATGAATCGTGGTGAATGAAGTCAGGCCTTTGCTAAAAAAAAAAAGTATGACAAATCATTTTTGTTTTTCTGGGGTGATGCAAAGACCCACAGATCAGCAGAGATGGTTTTGAGAATTTATGTAGTGCATTTACTGTTTTATGCGCTGAAAATGTGAAGGCTTCATTGAAGATTATATTTTTTAAATGTTTAATTGTAATTTTATTGTAATAAAGATGTTTTTGATCTAATATTTCTGTATACAATTTTATAATGCTTATTGGATATTTAGTTAATTTTCATTTAAATAGATAGAAAAGTCATGTTTTTTTCTCCCCTATATGTTTCATATGTTCTACAGACCCCCAGTTGGAAATATCTGGACTTTTGGGTGAAATGAGTATTTCCCCTTGAAAAAAAAAAAATTGTTGCTCAAAACAGGTATTCAGATATTACGGAAGAGGATTATAGGGCCAAGCAATAATAAAAAAACAAAACCATCTTGAGATTAAAGTTGTTAAATTTCGAGAAAAAAGTCTAAATAAAATGTTGAGAATAAACTTGAGAAATTAAATTATGAGAAAAAAGTTGTTAAATTACGAGAACAAATTCGTTAAATTTTGAGAAAAAAGTCGAAATAAAATGTTGAGAATAAACTCATTAAATTATGAGAATAAAGTCATTGAATTATGAGAACAATTTCGTAATTTAACAAATTTGTTCTTGAAATTTAACAAGTTTTTTCTCGTAATTTAACGACTTTATTCTTAACGTTTATCTCGACTTTTTTCTTGAAATTTAACGAGTTTTTTCTCATAATTTAAGGAATTTGTTCTCGTAATTTAACAATTTTTTTTTCTCGTAATTTAATGACTATTCTCAACATTTTATCTTGACTTTTTTCTCAAAATTTAATGAGTTTATTCTCAACATTTTATCTCGACTTTTTTCTTGAAATTTAACTAGTTTTTTCTCATAATATAAAGAATTTGTTCTCTTTAACTGTCACCCCCACTTTTTTTTTTTTTAGACAAGAAAATGCACTATCCAAACTTAAATGGTTGTAATTCAAGAATACTTTTGAGTATAGACATAAGGCTGGTCTTGTTGTAAAGATGAAATTTGGCAGATTATTGTAGACTTAAAATAACTTATGTGAGTGAAAAAGAAAAAAAGTTATAGAAGTTTAAGTTTATGAAAATATAAAATGAAAAAATATAATATTTTATATTTTATATAAAATATATATTTTACAAAACAAGTTTTACTCTAAAGCTGCCAGGAAATCAAAGCCAAAAATCTGAACAAGTTGTGTTCCAAATTTCAGGTTGATATCTCAAAAAATGAGCTTTCAGTAAGATTTTGTTTGGGCGCAGTACCACACTTTTTCACTAGATGACAACCAAGCTCCATTACTGACCATATAAAGGCGCCTCCATTTCCATATATGGTTTGAGTGATCTGAACCATATATTTCCATTATTTTCATACAATTTTTGAAGCAGACATCCTATATAGAAGTAGTATGGGAAGTTTGGCAGAATTTGATATGAATTCAGCCTCTAATAAACATAAAAATAACATGTATGTTGGTTATAGATCGCCGTTTTTTTTTCTATTAAAAACATTTTCAGAACTTTTTTTATCAAAAAAATCAATGGATGTTATCTTTTGAACTCTTGGCATGAAAACAAACATGTTTCAACCAATCTTTGATGATTTTTCATGTTCATCGCTATTTCAAAATAAAGGTCTGAACATGCCTTATGAGTATGAAAATATGCTTGTTGCAAATTGATAAATTACTGCTCCTCTGTAATTTACTTTGAAAATCAGTCACTAAGCTTTCAAATGATATATAGTTTGTCAAGATTAGTTTAGGTTTAGTATAGAATATTACTGTTTTAAATATGTAATGGCAAACGTCCCACCTGTGGGGGGGTTAATTTAACAACTTTTTTTCTCGTAATTTAATGAGTTTATTCTCAACATTTTATTTCGACTTTTTTCTCGAAATTTTACGAGTTTTTACTCATAACTTAACAAGTTTATTCTCAACATTTTATCTAAATTTTTTTCTCGAAATTCAACAAGTTTTTTTTTTATTATTACTTGGTCCTAATCCTCTTCCGTAAGATATATTACAATCAATTCCATTTTAATGTTTTATTATAGATATAGGTTTTACATAAAATGCAATACAAAGTTGCTAGTTTGCTATACAAAGAAGTGGTTAAACCTTCCTATCTTCTTTCCTAACTATTAAATCTTTTTTTTTTTTTTTTTCAAATTTCAAGCAACATCACTGAGTAAACAGAAATGAATTTAATTTTTTTTGTGAACTGTCCCTTTAAAGTCAGTGTGTGTAAATGGCACTCAAGCAGCTTAATGGCATAATGAAACAGTACAAACTGTAAATTCACTCAGACTAAACAAGTTATCTGTGTTTAGTGTACTGCCTCTATTCACTACTAGGGGGAGCAGTTGACCACACTCTTGACCTTTGCAATAACCACACAACCTGTGTTCTACAGCGCAGCAAATACTTGCTTTCATTATTGTGCTTGTGTTCATAAGGAATTGCTGTCTTGTAAAGTGTTTTCCAGGGATGACTAAGCATCTGGGCTACTTGGGCTACTGGGCTACTTGCTTTAAATAACATGATTATCAGTAGTAGTGTTTGCTAAAGTAAACATCACCAGTAGTGTTGTTCTTACTCAGGTTTAATGATTTGATCAAACCCAGAGTATTAACATTTGGCACATAGCTCATCCTAAACCGTTTATGGACATGAACCTCAAACTGTGAGGCATGCAATTAACTTTCTATGGAATTGTACCCAAGTTTTTTGAATAGTTGCTGAGGTGTTCTGGGTGGTTCAGTGATTATGAATTTTAGGGCATTATAACTGCTTGTACACTGCATTTTCAAACTACAATCAGCAGACTTATTTTGTGATAAATTTTGCACTCTGTGCTCAGATATCCAGATATCACCACTGTATCCAGCCTAGATCATTTTGCCATGGCCATTGCTCATTAAGGGCCACTTGTGCCAGCGGCCCCACAATCCACAGGAAGCAGCAGTAATTCTTCTGTGGTACTTTGGCGAAGAGGAATGAGAAATCAAAGCACTTGAAATAGGATTAAAGCCTCTGCTGACCTACTCTAATGAACTTTATCCACTCACAAGAGCTCCGTTCTCAGGGTACGGCCTGCTGGTATATGAGTTTTTCTATTGAGAAGAGAATCCACAAAATTAATGTAGAGTAAATTTGTCTTACAAAACTTTTGTTTAGCTCTATCTCTAGACCACACAAGGCCTTTCTCCTGTTTTGGATATGAGATACTAATTAGTGATGTATTCTAAGGCAAGCATACACCTAGAAGACATCCTGGATAGCAACACACTCAAAAAAATGTTTTATTGATTGTTTTAATCGTAGTATAACTTCTCAAACGGTTTAGTGCATAATGTTGCATCACAAACAGCCTTATGCACTGTAAATTATTTATAATATAGGACATTTAAATAATGTTTTGTTTTATTTTTTCTTGCTGAATATTAAAACAAGGCGTATTGTAAAAAAATCACACATGCAAAACGCCAAACGCATTTTTGTGTTCAATCACATGACTTGCACATACCTCACATAGTTTTGGGCCTTTAATTACTGTATATGGGCTATTTATAGGAAAGATTTGTCCCACTCTACAATAGCACTGCTTTATCTGTGTGGACAACTAAATAACTAACATTCAAAACGACAATTTTCAGCTCAATATATAATAATCCCATCCAGTACTTAAATCGATACTCTCTCATAATGTTATCCAGGTCTGCATATGCTCCGCATTTGTAATAATACATCACATCTGTTGCTTCTAAAACTGATGAAGCACAATTACAGGCAATGCCAGCATACGCCACAGAGATCCTGTTATATAAGGATTCACAGTAACTTATCTGATGACAAAGAATGTCTTTAAAACAAAGAGACAGATTTTTTTTTTTCATTTTTTATTAGTCAGTTTGTCAGGGCGTTATTTATACATTTGATTTTGATTATGCAGTGAAATGTGGTTGAAGTTGTTCTTTTAATATACTGCAATATACTTCAAATGACCCTGTGCAGACACTCTTTTATGTGTCGTTATTTTGACTTGCAAGGTTTCACACAACTTGCACTTTTAAGGTTCAGTGTGGCTGGGGTTATTTATTTAGAGTATAAAAAGTTATTTAAAGATAATTAATAATATTTCATATTCATTTTTAATACTTATTCTTACTTTGACAAGTTGTTGCATCTACAATAGGCTTTAACGATTTACAATCAAGTTTACTATGGTCTATGACTATGTAAATGGTGGAGTACGCAATCAATTTAGGCACTGTCCTGCTGAAAAGACCAGTTTAAGGTGGTTTTGCTGGCCTTAGTTGAATTAAAATGATTTTGCTGGTCTCCTGGCCTGGCTGAAATGCTGACAAGAACCCCAAACCCATCTAAAACCTAGACCAGCAAACCACCTTCTGGTTTGCTTGTCTCCCAGCCATTTGGTTGGTTGATTTTAGGAGTTTTGTGAGCTTGCCAGCTGGTCAAGTTTCATTTGAACATCATTTTGGCCACGTTGGGAGACCAGCTAAGAGAGAAAAAAAATCATCCTAGGCTGGATTAAAATGTTTTTGCTCAGCAGAGAATGGCAAATTTAATTTTAATACCTTTTATTAACCTAACAGGCTTCCTAATAAATGCCAGAGTGTACCTGACTAACTTGCTAAAGGCTGATTTGCTTTTCTCTCAGATGTGTGGGACCGCGTGCACCGTTCCGGCCCTCTTTTCAGACTGACAGAGCCGATAGCCAATGACGCTGCAGGGATCTATTTACATAGTTCTCACTGACCAATCCAAACGCAGTTGGGCGGGGCGTGTGTGTTCGGAGGCGTAGCTTTTGCCTGAAGTTGAGTTCCCCGTCTGCTGTAATTAAACTTTCTGAAACTTCGCGTCAGTCCGCTGTTGCTGTTCCGCCAGCGCACACTGCCTACCCTCTTCACACAGACTGTTTCTCTACGATATATTACTAATAACAATGCACGGCAATGACACTCCACTGCTTTCCTTGTCTTTAATTCTCTTTTGCATTGGACTGAAGGCAATATCAGGTAAGACTGCAGCACCTGCGATACTCCTGACAGAAATTCACCATGGTTACCAGTTTCAGGCATATGTAAGGTACCGATGTAGGTGCTAGACAAGAAAAGAAAAGAAAAAAATGACAGAAATGTCCTGAAAACTTCTGCACTATTACCGTATTTACTCAATATTATTTTGCAGTAACGTTAGTCAAGATAACGGCAGAAACTGCGGTTACCATGGTAATTTTTCGTCTGGATCATTTAACGTGTAGTACTAACAACGACTTGTTTATATCATTTTAAACTGCAAACTGCTTACAATAAGGTTTCAGCCATGTTGTTCCATTTAAGATGAAATTGTTTATTTAAGAGCCAGATATAGGGCTTACGTTTCAAGATGTTGGGTGTGTCTCAAAAACTAGTGAGTTACCTACCTAGACAGCTTTTCTGGGCTTCCTGAGCGGAAAGAAATTATGTGACGTCACGTGCGCGCTTTTGGCAGAGTGCATGTTACATCACAGAGTGCTGAGAGTGCATGTGAGCTCATGCAACGGTATGATGCCAAAAATGCTGTCTAGATAGTCCACTTACTAGAGTACAGAAGTCTCATTCTCTGTGGTCAACTAAACAGTTAATTAGGGGTATTTTAGGCACATTTTAGATGTTTAAAGTGCTCATGCAAGTGCATGATGCCCCCCAAAAAATGCTGTCTAGATAGTCCGCTTACTAGAGTACAGAAGTCTCATTCTCTGTAGTCAACTAAACAGTTATTTAGGGGTATTTTAGGCACATTTTAGATGTTTAGAGTGCTCATGCAAGTGCATGATGCCCCCAAAAAATGCTGTCTAGATAGTCCGCTTACTAGAGTACAGAAGTCTCATTCTCTGTAGTCAACTAAACAGTTAATTAGGGGTATTTTAGGCACATTTTAGATGTTTAGAGTGCTCATGCAAGTGCATGATGCCCCCAAAAAATGCTGTCTAGATAGTCCACTTACTAGAGTACTGAAGTCTCATTCTCTGCGGTCAACTAAAGAGTTATTTAGGGGTATTTTAGGCACATTTTAGACATTTAGAGTGCTCATGCAAATGCATGATGCCCAAAAATGTTATCGAGATAGTCCACTTACTAGAGTACACAAGTCACATTCTCATTTAGGCAGTTTTTGTAGTATTTTAGATGCCGTTTCAAAATAATTTCAGGCATTATCTCTTGCCTGAGGTTGCATGTGAGCTCATGCAATTGTATGATGCTCAAAAATACTGTCTAGGTAGGCAGCCAGATTCTGCACTGTAGTGAGCTGCTTTCCTAGAAAGCATTTTTAGGCAATATGGGCACAAAAACTCTCTTGGCAAAGAGAGTATGTTACATCACAAAGGCACGTGAGCTCAAGCATCTGCATGATGTCTAGGTAGACAGCCTGCTAGGTTTTAAGTGTGAGTCTGTGCGCTCCTTTACCTCGTCAGCTTCATTTTATGAACTCTTCTGTACCCTCTATTTCCACGTTTATTGTTTTAACAACTTTATTCCCCCTTACGTGTATCCTTCTTTACTAACTGCAGACAGACTTGTAAACTAAACTGTAACTTATAAAACTAGACGATGTTTTTTCCTTAAAGGGTTCCCACAAAACTTAGAAATGCCAGGGGATTTTAAAATGGTGTTTTTTAGGTCATAGAAATGACGATAGTGAATGCAAATGTTTCTGGTTAAGCTCAGCACTAAAATATTTAATTGCATGAAATTGAGTATAATCTTTGGAAAATGGTTTTGCGAATCCTTATCCAGTAATCGGGTGGGAAGGTCATGGAAAAGTCATGGAAATGGTTTTTTTTTTTTTTTTTTGGGACCCCATTACGTGACTATCCACTTTGCAGTGCTTTTCAAATAACAACGTGTTGCATGTCTCCTAGCGCAATCTGCCATGTACGAGACAGATGTGGTCGTTCCGCAGGAGCTGCGGCCAGACGAGGTGCACCTGCTCCAGGGAGCCTACAGGTGGAGCAGAGGTCGCAGACAACGTTCGGACCATCAGCAGGAGGACCACCTGTTTCTACGGCTGCCTGCTTTTGGAAAGGAACTGTACTTGCAGCTCCAGAGAGACGACTCTTTCCTCGCCGAGGGGTTTGTGATGGAGGAGAGGAGCGAGGAGGGCAGCGTTCAGCATGAGCCTGTTCTAAGGGTTCGGCGGTGTTTCTATACCGGAGCCGTTCTCAATCACACTGATTCTTTCGCCTCATTCGACGCTTGTGGTGGACTGGTGAGTGGAGTTGTTGGGAGATTGTCAATGCTGTAAAGGCATGAATGAAAAATCATGCATGAAAACTGTCAAGAATACGTTTGTGACGTATTTCACCCTAAAATCACAAATAGTAACAAGAACTCAGATTTTTTTTGCATTGAGACATTATTTTCATGAATATTGAGCATCACCCCCCCCCCCAATTCTCATTACCATAATGCAAAAACCTCACATTCTCATTATTGTTATTTATTTTTTTCATTTATTAAGTTTAACATTTTCTTGATGTCTAACTTTTTTAAAAAGTTTGAGTTTAGTACGATTTTTATTTTTTGTTTTGAAAGAAATTAATACTTTTATTCAGCAAGGACGCAAAAAAATGGATCAAAACTGACCGTAAATATATTTGTAATGTTACAAAAGATTTCTATTTTACTATTCTTTTAAACTCTCGATTCATCAAAAAATCATGAAAAAAATCAATCATGAAAATAACCGTTTTCCACATTGATAATAACAAGAAATGTTTCTTGAGCATCAAATCAGCATATTAGAATGATTTCTGAAGGATCATGTGATGCTGAAGACTGGAGTATTGATACTGAAAATTCATCTTTGATCACAGGGATAAATAACATTTTAAAATCTAATATTATATTCAAATAGATAATTTAAATAAATAATAATAATAGTTCACAATATTACAGTTTTTACTGTATTTTTGACAGAAATATACACATTCTTGGTATGCAAAAGAGACTTTTTTCCCCAAAAACATTAAAAAGTCTTGCCGACTCCAAACTTTTTTACGTGAAACCTGTTTTTAACACAACCAGTGAGTAGAGAAGCATGTAGTAATGTAATCGTAATGTAGTTATACATATTAGAAGAAGAGATAAGTATGTGCTCAAATGTCATGAAAATAATGTCACTATGCATGTAATGCTTAATGGTCCTAAAAACATGTTTTTTTTCTTTATGCATAAATCAATTTCTTATTATTTATCTGAAATGTGACATTGACATGTTTTCATGAGATTCACCCGACCACACTTTGAATATGTGGTGGTTATTTGACTTCTTGTGGTTGTGAGCATTCCAGGCCCACCCATGAGAGAGAAGCTGTTTGTTTGAGAAAGACTTTCCCTGACTTTGGTCCCATTACAATCATTCCATCCTTCAAACTTCCTTTGAAGGGCCATCATAAATGCCATCAATCAAACGCCGCAAAGGGGGACTCTATTATCACAAGCTGTCAGTTAATCTGATTGGTAAGATTGCAGGTTTTTTCAGTCATCTGATTGGCCATGGTTTGTGGTCTTTGATGTGTCCTGAGCAACCTTATTGATAAACGTCACTAATTGACTGTACGGTTAACGGACAACTAGTCCCATCCCTCTTTATTCTATATGGAAAATGAGCTCATTGTTATTGTAAATGTTCTACGCACATGTGATGAGGAGGGTAAGACATTTTTGAGACCTAAAGTGAGACTGACGGCGAGCAGATGTGAAGCTCTTAACGGTTGTGCAGATGAGTCGAAGATCAGCTGTGTGTTTTAACTAGCCCCGTCTGACAGCTGTCAGTGACGTGGACGGTTCTCTCTTGCAGATTTGCTCAGCATGAGGAAATACAATTTTGATGGTGGAAATGATGCCTGATTTTTGAGCCACTTTTTTTTTTTTTTACATACTTTTACATGAAGAAATCTTACCAACCCCAAACTTCTGAATGGTAGTGTATGCCCTCCTAATTAAGCACATTTATTTGTTGTTTATTTGCTCTATAACAGGCTAAACTGGTCTTAAAGCAAAAATATCTGTAGCCATCTAGAGGCACCGCTGCATTTTAATTACAATACAAACAAAGATGCTGCTCACATGTAGCAAGAGCAGTTGTTCTTATTTAATTAGATTTAACTATAGGATTTAAAGTAAAAACAGAATGATCTGACTTAAGATTTGTGAAATTATGCTACATAAGACACACCTGCACAAAACAAAAACAGACAGACTGAATGAAAGTGCAAATTCACTCTCTGACAGTAGGTGGCGCTTATGGAACAGCAGTGATTTAGCATTTCTTTGGTTACCGCTGTACACAAATCAGCGCTGCGCTTTTAAATACTACTTTTTACAGAGGTAAAGGGGAAAGAAAATCAAGTGCAATTTTCTGGTTAATGATGGTAACATTGTCCGATTTTTTTTTTTTTGTGCTATTTTTAGAGTCGCTTACACAACACCTTGTCTGACTAAAAGCTGAAAACGTTTTATGAGTTTTGGCTGTTCATTTAGAAGACAACAGCATTTTGGGGTCTGAAAATGAAAACTTTCGAAAACAGGTTCCAAAGTACCATTATTGTCTTGGTGTCGACTATGAAAACACAAATTTGTGAAAACGGTGACGTCATGCACCTGTCAATGATGTCATATCTATGTTATCACTTCATATCGCTCCAGCATCCTTGTTCCGCTCCCACAGCTCTTGGCTCGCACTGCTTCATACAACAATAACATTAATAAAACTTTAATACATTAGCTCATCCACGAGCATGATTTCTGCCCGTTGGATTGCTTTCCATCGGCTGTGGAGGTGAAGATGACAACTCCCATGAATCCACGCTCATTCACGGCTTCATCAAGCTATGCCTTTGTTCTGAATAAGCGACCTCTAGTAGCGAAAATTACATATTGTGCCTTTAATTGAATTAAAGGGTTAGTTCACCCAAAAATTTAAATTCTGTCATTTATTACTCCACCTCATGCCGTTCCACACCCTTAAGACCTTCATTTATCTTCGGAACACAAATTAAGATATTTTAGTAATCCGATTGCTCCTTGAGGCCTCCATAGGGAGCAATGACACTTCCTCTCTCAAGATCCATAAAGGTACTAAAAACATATTTAAATCAGTTCATGTGAGACAGTGGTTCAATATCAATATTATAAAGCGACGAGAATATTTTGGAGCGCCAAAAAAACAAAATAACGACTTTATTAATTTAGTGATGGCCGATTTCAAAACACTGTTTCATGAAGCTTCAGAGCATAAATGAATCAGTGTGTCGAATCAGCTGTTTGGAGCGCCAAAGTCACATGATTTCAGCCGTTGGCAGTTTGACATGTGATCCGAATCATGATTCGACACACTGATTAATTTGTGCTCCGAATCTTCCTGAAGCAGTGTTTTGAAATCGGCCATCACTAAATAAGTCGTTATTTTGTTATTTGTTGGCGCTCCAAAAATATTCTCATCGCTTTATAATATTAATATTGAACCACTGTACTCACATGAACCGATTTAAATATGTTTTTAGTACCTTTATGGATCTTGAGAGAGGAAATGTCATTACTGGCTATGCAGGCCTCATGGAGCCATCGGATTTCAACTAAAATATCTTAATTTGACTTAATTTAACTAATAACCCTTTAAGTATATTCATAGTTATAATTACCATTTTGGATTAACTTTTTCCACTGTTGCAATGCATTATGGGATTCCCTTAATAGGTGAAGAATGCATATGATGCAACTGTTGCTTTTGTGCAAAAGAAGGAATCTTAGAAGGTTGTTGTCTCCATAGGGAGCTCACTAGGTTTTAAAAAGAGACCTTTAGACCAGCGCAGAGTCTACTTTTACTAACTTCTACTTAGTAAGCTTGTTTAAACAATGTTGAATTTCAAGAGGACCAAAACAAGGTCTTCCTGCCTGTTAATGTCATTTCAGACCTTTTTTTATGGCTCTATCTCTCCTCAGAGTGTAGCCATATGCAACTGTACTTTGTTTAACCTGGTACAAGAGGGGTTTGTCTGTACATGTTGTGATGAAAGCGTGTGTTTTACAGCCTCTGTGGGCAACTTCCTGTCAGCACTCCCATGTTCTCCTCCTCCTCCACCCGCCTGGGGCTTTATGCACATCTCCCTCACCTCCATCAATGTGCATTTTCCACTCTTTTCTCCAGCAAAACCTCCGTTGTGCTGCATGGATGCAGTGTCAATCTGGACTATCCTGCTTGACTGAACGCTATCAGCGGATTTGATGCTGACTCTGTAGATTTGGGCCTTGGCAAAAGGAGATAAATTATTCTCACATTTCACATCTTTGTGCCCTTGAAGCCACGAGGGGTGTCATGGTCAGATGGAGGGGAAACAAGGCTTCGTATATGTGAGATCCTCAGAGGGGCTTGTGATGAATGATCCTGGGTTTGCTGTCACAGAAAACCTCCTGAAGGGGTCACATCATCTGTGATACTCTATGCAATCTTAAAGATATAGTTCACCTAAAATTAAAGTTATATCATTAAAGGTGATAAAGAGGATCTTTTCGTCGACTGAGAAACCAAAGACTTTGAAATGAGCTCATGCGTAAGCACAACCCCCCTCCTTTCAAGGGAACGCCTCCCAAAACTCGTGCCACGAGTATTGGAACACGAGTGTTTACCACCGGCATTCGCTGTATCGTGTTAGTGGATTCATTATGTCGGACTCACCGCAGGTTACTCATAATCTGCAGTTGTTACTCCTGTCTCCTGACAAAAACATCGCATGCGGCGCCTGTGGAGTGTGGAAAGTTACTGGAGCGCGCAGCCGCGCTCGTCTCTCACAAGGAACGTCATGGCAGTGATTGACAAGCCAGAGGGCCAATCGTTTATGCGATGATCACGTAAACGATTGGCTGATGTTTTTAAGGCCCTACCTCGTGCACAGATGATGTATATTAATATTATTCCTTTCAGTGCACCTAATAAATAGTCTTTTATCAGTTAGTAAAGACAGTTTCAAGTAATATTGCAAAAATGTATAAAACCAAACATCCTCTTTAGCACCTTTAAATGAGCAGTTCATAGCGATCAAAAACACCATAAAAGTAGTCCATATGACTTAAATTTGTCTTTTTCTAATTTTATAGTGATTTAATGAGCTTTTTTTGAGATTAAAAAAAACAAATTTTTTTTTTTATCCAAATCAAATCCATTTAAAGTCCTTCAATCTGACGTGTCATTTTGCAAGTAAAGCTGATGAAATATGAGCTGTTTTTTCAGGTAGTGCAGTCAGTTTCTTGTATATCTACATGAATGCATATCTATTTGTTGTTTTCAGTATCTGCAGAATCTGCTTGTTAAAGTAAATAAAAGTAATAAAAATGATTTGTTGCTAAATATTTGAATATACTGTAATCTATATACTTGCCACTTTTATAAATAAAAATATTAATAATATAAATTAAATGTAAAATTGTGAAATATTTCAATGCAATCAATGTAATAGTCATTATATTCTACATAGAGTAATAAGAATTCTTTAAATATATCATTCTTTATTACTTTTTTTGCTTTTGACAAACATGACTTGCATCTTTTTTAATATCTTACAGGACAATTTCTGAACATTCTGAACATTCACAGATTGCTTCCAAAGTTACAAATTCTATCCAGATAAAGGCTTTCTCATGTGCTGTTATTGATTGTTCCACCTCATGTGTTTTCTTGCAGACTGGCCTAGTTCAAACTAAAGAGGAAAGACTGTTCATCTCGCCAGTGGGCCAGGCCGCGAATTCCTTCTCTGGCTGGGAACACCGAGTGATCCGGGAAATACATTCTTCATCGGATGGACCTGCTACTGCTGCAGACAGCAGCCCGAAATTCTGCCAAACCATCCAAGGTGAGACATATCTATGCTGAAATGTGGTGGGCTTAACCATGTCAAGTGTGGCAAGCCCCATTGATTTAGAGGTCACTTTAGTTCAGTTCGTAGCTCTTCAGGGATTTAATTTTGTCAAATTGTGGGTGCAAGAGGGAAAAGTGGTCAATTTATGCAGTCAGTTACACCGCTGTGCCCTAAATCTATTTAACCTCTTTTTCATCCCGTGACTTTTACATTTTTCTGTATGCTACACTAGTGGTTAGTGTTGTCAAAAGTGCCGACTTCAGTCGGTACTGAAATTTTAAAAATGAGATGCAGATTTTCACACCTCTGATTGGCCATTGTGTTCACACGCTCAACAGATATGTCTGTGATTGGCTTCAATGATCAGTGCCTCAAAAACATGTTGTAAGTAGACTCTTCACTGAGTGCTTACACAGATACACATGGGAGCATTTGAAAGCAGGCGTCTATCAGCGTATATATAAGGGATCTGATGATAGATGCCTGCTTTCAAATGCTCCCGTGTGTATCTGTGTAAGCGCTTGGCAAAGAGCGTCAAAGATGTCTATTTACAGCATGTTTTTGAAGTGTTAATCATTGTAGCCAATCACAGACATATCTGTTGAGCATGTGAGCACAATGGCCAATCAGAGGTGTGACGATACCAGTATTTCCCCCTAGTATTTTGAGCACTGTTGAGTAGATTCTTAAACACCTCTGATTGGCCATTGTGTTCACATGCTCAACAGATATGTCTGTGATTGGCTACAATGATCAGTGCTTCAAAAACATGTTGTTCCTAATATATCCGCTGACAGACTGATCTGCTGATAGACGCCTGCTTTCAAACGCTCCCGTGTGTATCTGTTTAAGTGCTTTACAACATGTTTTGTGTTGAGTGCGTAAACACAATGGCCAATCAGAGGTGTTTGAGAAGCTCAAAATGCTAGGGGGAAATGCTGGTATCGTCAGATTTTAAAAGTTTCAGTACCGACTTCATACTGAAGTCGGTACTTTTGACAGCACTACTAGTGGTTCTCAAGTGGATTTACAGCACACAGGTTTTAGGTTGAATATGAAGTGGCGACTGAACGCAGTTCCAAAATTGTTTGTCATACAATCATAATCTATACTGTCAAATGTGGGTAGCTTCTTACAAGTGACAGATGAAATACTGTACCTTTTTTATTCGACATACATAATTTCACATCAACATCAAAAGATGAATGAAGCATTTTCACTTCTTTTTTGAACAGTGGATTTATTTCACTCTCCTAACTATGCATGATTATATGTTCAGTTGCATTTAGCATTGCTCTGAAGAAACAAACCTGTAAACCTCTTTTGGGTCACGACCCACCAGTTGTGAACCACTGTACTCTAGGAGTCTGTTATCATAATCTCACGCTCAGATACTCATGTGTCTCCCATCTTCCTCTTCCCTCCAGGACCGCTTAAGATTCAAGAGTTGTCAAGTCTGTAAATCAAGTGTTTCATAGAAACCTTTATGACTCCATGTAACTCTTTGATGTCTTCATCTTCATAACAGCGTTGAAAGATGGTGGGAGAGAGAAAGCTCAGCTGTTTTGCTCTTTAATGCCTTTATCGCACTGGTAAATGGTGGTAAACTCCTGTTGGAACGTGCTGCTTTGCTGTTGAAATACTACCAGTAAGAAAGCAAGTATTCTGTTGGCCTGCTCGCGTACATTAATAATGCCGTACATTTTTTCCAGCCCCTTGGGTGTTTCTTTGCCAGGATTATGGATTTTTCTTGCCGAAAGGAATTCGCATATTTGAAAACGGCCTCTTCTGTTCCCTCAGAGGCTCTGAACGTTTCAAGCGTCTGCAGGTTTTCATATTCCGGGGCAGGAAGTTTTGTCTAAGCATATTGCATTATTGGATTTGTAGTTTACCCTTTGAAATGAAGATGCAATTATCCAAAAATCCGGGTTTGTGTATCCATGTGTGTGGATATATACAATCTTATGGGCCAACCAAAACAATTTATGGAATTTCCAGTTGTACGTTTCCCTAGTTCGCGGCTGATTACATTCGATCCAGACTTAAAGTCCCCTTGAACTTTTTGCTTGGTTCAACATTGTTCAAGTCCACTTTTTTTTTTTGCTTTGACTTTGTGCACTATGAATATTACATAACCCGAAGATGAGAAGACCACCGGCAAGCTTGACAAGTAGATTTTTTCCATATGCCAGTATCTGGGAATTTAAGTAACCAAAATCACTTCTTATAGGGAAAAAACGGGAATTGAAAACGAAAGAATGGGTATGCAAGGGTCTTGATGTATGGGTGCATTTTTATGTTGTGGTTGGACTCCAGCGATCTTGTCTCTGCTGTAAAAAAAGCTCCAGGTGCATTAGCAATTCTGTTTCCCCCAGCACCTGGTGTATGCGAGTCAGTCAGTCAGTCAGTCAGGCGATGGACCAATAGGCGAAAAAGTGCCAGATTTGGGGGGAAAATTCTTTCCTCTGCACTCATGTCTGTCGGAGGCCTTTCAGCTGGCCTGCCAGAGTCCTCTCTCTCATTTCCCACCAGTGTTGGGGAAGCTGCTTCGAAACCTAAGCCTGCCAAGCTACATGCTGTTCATAATTTAAAATAGTTCAAATATAGTCAGGTTAGCCTTTTGATAAAGTAGTCTGTTCCACATCCGGCGAGATTTTCAGTAAATTGTGTTCATAAAGTAGTAAAAATTGAGCTGATGTTATTCTTCCGTGACTGACATTTTGACATTGCAAAGCAGTCGTTTTTCATTAAAGAAATGGATAAATTATGCATTAATGTGATTGGAAAAATGTGTGTCACTATTATACACATCCCATTCTTTTTAAAACTATCCAAACACACCAATCCTCATCTATCAGCAGATCCCTTATATATACGCTGATAGACGGATCTGCTGATTGACTCCTGCTTTCAAATGCTCCCGTGTGTATCTGTGTAAGTGCTTGGTGAAGAGCATCAAAGGTGTCTATTTACAACTTGTTTTTGAGCTGTTGATCACTGGCTACGTTTACTTGCAACCAAATAATCTGTTAGAAATCGGATTGACTGCTCAGTCGGACTGAAAAACCTTCATGTAAACTCCTTTATCGATCCGATAGAGCTTGATTTGAATGAAATTTTGATTGTACTGGAAGGGGTGGTTTATTCCTAATAATCCAATCGAGAGGGCATGTAAACACTTGATTGGATTGAAACCGAAACTGGAAAGTACTGTGCGTGTGCAATGATGTAGAAATTGCATAATGACGTATGTTAAATAAACGAGTGTCCTGTCATTCTAAAATTCGCTTTTCACTCATCGTCTGTTTTTTTTTTACTGCCTAATAAGCAGCACGGCACAGCGGTTCTTATGCTCATTATCTCCAAATTATGACCAGAAATGTATAAATAATTCCACAAATGCAACGATGGGAGTGGCAAGTTTTACGCGTGATCTACTGTTGACGTGCAAATTAAAGAACACAGATGCAGTCAAATCATTTACCAAGATCTACCAAGAGCAGCGCAAATTAGCGTTGGGTCACAAATAAGCAGAGCTGAGGCTCATCAGGTGCGGTTCAACACAGGCGCAACTTGTAACATCTAATATACGGATAATATCTTCCTCTGACATTCCAAAGATATTAATATGAGTGGAAAATATTTACTCCCTTCTACCACGTGCTCTCTGTTCTCTGCAGTGTCTCCTCCTAGCAGCAACAATTGCAGCCATGTTGCAAAATGGGTTAAGATGCTTTTTTTTGGACGTTAAATAATGCCACAAATACCAGCAAATTGACTAGCGTAAACATTAGTAAAACGTGTTGCGTGATTCATTTAAATACTCGCCTCCCATAAATTGTAAATGTAAAAGTGGCCATGTAAACAGTCATTGTAGCCATATCTGTTGAGCGTGTGAACACAATGGCCAATCACAAGTGTTCAGAAGAGTAACTCAACAGTGCTCAAAATGCTAGGGGGAAATGCTGGTATTGTCACATTTTTAGCATTTCAGTACCAGCTTGGTACTGAGGTTGATACTTTTGAAAAACCTAGTATAAAAACATAATGTGCAAAACAGCAGTATTCATTACCGTTCAAAAGTTTGGGGTTGTTATTATCAATGTTGAAAACAGTTGTGCTGCACACTTTTTTTTTACAATATTTTTTGATGAATAGAAAATTCAAGAGAAAAGCATTTATTTAAAATAGAAATCTTTTGCATCTTTATAAAAGTTTTACTGTCACATTTGATTAATTTAATGCATCCTTTGAATGAAAGTGTTAATTTATTTCAAAACAAACAAATAAAAATCTTACTGACCCCAAACCTTTAAATGGTAGTGTATGACTAAATATATATTTCACACAAAGGGAGTTTCACAAAAACAACCGCGTGATGATTCAAATGAATCAGTGAATTGTTTCAATATGAATTATTCAAATGCTGTTAAAATTAATCAGCCTTCGTCTTGCAGCTGAAATGTACTAGTCATGTCACAACATTTAGTTTAGCTTCTCCCCAAGATTACCATTGTCCACTCTCTCTTCCTGTTGAAAAGCTCAAAACAGTTAAGTGAGAAAAGTTGAGCATTACTTCCTCAAATAACCCCACCCCAAAAGCCAAACCGTCCCTGGAGGAGGACAGACCTTAAATCCATTAAACTCCAAATGCCCCTCTCGGGCACACACACACACACACACACACACACACACACACACACACACACACACACACACACACACACACACACACACACACACACACACACACACACACACACACACACACACACACACACACACACACACACACACACACACACACACACACACACACACACACACACACACACACACACACACACACACACACACACACACACACACACACACACACACACACATGTAAGCTGTCTGGATGCGTAGGACGGATCAGGTTGCACGTGGTGATGGCAGGAGTGAGGAAAAGCTGCCGGTTTTCCTCAATGATTCCCTCTCTGTCTCCACTGAAATATGATTCTGACAAAACGCACTTAGCACTTCTAATCGGCCCGTGTAATCTGCGGAGTCGTACGTCCGTTGATCCATTCTGCCCACGCTTGCATGCCAGGAAGCTCAGGTTCGGCACAAACAGACGCCTTGCTTCATTCTTCATGTCCGTGCGTTCCCGTCGTGAGCGGGGTTGAAGAGGATCAAGTATCCACATTGAGAGGAGGGAACGCCGGTTTGGGAGCAGACACAAAGAGTGATCTGATCCGGGAGGAAACAACGTGTGAAATTTGTAAGGCTGATCCAAGAAGAGCGGTTGATTGATGCATACAGCACATTCACGCTGAACTCTGGGGCAGGGGCTGGTCAGTTTGGTGTCTGGAGAGAACAGAATCTACCCAAAATGATAATGAGAAACTTGTCATTTAGGTGGTGCATTTATCTGAAGTGACTTACAGTGTATTTGTTACAGGGAAAAGAACTTGTTAAAAGCTCTTGGGTCACCTCTTGCAGAATTTGAATCTAATACCTTTTGGTTAGCCAGATCAGTGTTATTGTATCAGATCAGTGTATCAGATCAGTGTCAGTTGTTATTGTAAAACTAAATCTAATACTAAACTATTAAAAATTGAAAGAAATGAGACTGAAATTATATAAAATATAAATATTACAAAACTTTAATGAAATATTGCCTTGGCAACTGACTGAAATACAAAAACTAAAATAAATTAAAGCTAAATAAATAATATTTAAAAACTATAAAAAATGACAAACGCACAATAAAATTACTAAACATTAAACTAAAATAAAAAAAGTGAAAAAATAAAAATTAAAGCTCATTCAAAATATTAATATACTATAATAGTATATAAATATTCATGAAATAACACTCAGCCATATTTTGTTTTTATTTATCCATATTTTATGCATAAAGAATTAAAATGGAGCGACTCTGACCCATTTTTCCCCAAATAAGCACAAACCATTTAAGCCTTTAACCACAAGGTCAGTCGTTCTTTTACTACTAGATTACACCAGCTTTTAAAGTAATAGTGCACATAAAATTAAATCATATAATTTCCAGACCCTGATTTATTTTTTATCCTCTGTGAAACATGAAAGATGGTTGACAGAACCTCAGAGCTTCTGTTTTTACAGCATTAGTTTCAGGGTATCTTTATAAAACTTGATCTAGTCATGATCATTTTGCTTTGTTTTATGAACTGTTCACTTCAAGTTCTGCTCACCATAACATTGAACTTGATTTGTTGGGGTCAGAAGTAAATCGCTAATCACTAATTTGTACTATAATTACATTCTTTTGCAAAATATTAATATTATCCACTTACACACTGCAGCTAAATTCAGTTGTCAATTCACCTTTTAGTGTTTAATCCTATTCTGTACACACACAGTTCAGTAATTTACGAGAGTGACAACCTCATTCTACAACCGAATTAACTACTGAAAAATGCAGGTAGCCTAGTGACAACCGCATTTACAAAAATTATACGCTGTGTGTATGGAACTAAACTGAACAAGATGAGAGATACATCTGTGATGCATGTTAAAATATGTATTTTCTTGTATCTCTGTATGCGCGGTGCAAGAAATCACAGGTAAAGCGATATAAGCCTGACGCATTCGTGTTGCCAGATCTTGCAAGCACATCGGCAAACAAGAACAAGCCCATAAAAATGAAATAAATGGAAATGCTTTATGCTGAAAATAAGACCTAAATGTTGATCAGTGAATGAGTCAATCGCGATGAGATCAGATGAAGAGAAAAAAACTCTCTTGCTTCTCAAAGTCTGAAAAAAGATCTCAATATGAACTGAAACATTTATCATCAAGACCAAATGATCTGAGCTGCTATCTGCAACTTTGTCAGCTATTGGCTCATTTGTGTTTGTTTATTTCTATTATAAGCCCATTTAGGAGAAACATCTTAGTCAATCTTGATACTTAAACATATCATGGAGAAGAGTGTTCAGTCTTTTGAGCTTTGAAGGCAAAAACATTTTTTAAAAGACCATCATTTTTCAGTTGCTCTGCTATATAGAAAAAAACATTTTTCTTTTACCTATCGATTTGATGGCCCTCACAAAGCATGTAAGCATGAACACACACACACACACACACACACACACACACACACACACACACACACACACACACACACACACGAGATTGAGCAGGTCTGGGTACGTGATTTATGTTTCCCCTTCAGCACGAAGGTATTATTTATAGTCAACCACATCGTTTTCACCATTATGGCCCCTCACAAAGCTTCAGGGGCCTGACTGAAAGATTTATCTGAAGTTGTACACAAATATTAATTGAATTTTGGAATGGACACATCAGTGTCGTGACCCAAAATCAGGTTAAATGTTGTTGTGGAAAGTTGAAGTGAGCAATTATTAACCACAGCCAAAAGTATCAATGATTCGAATGAGTTTTATTAAGACTTATGAACATCAAGATGATGTAAAACAAATGGATTGTTAAAGGAATAGTTCAGCCAAAAATGAAAGATCTGTGATCATTTACTCACCCTCATGTTGTTCCAAACACAATTTTTTTAAGTGGAGTGTAAAAACAGAATGTTTAATCTCCAAATATTGTCCATGGAAATGTGAAATGTGTATGATGATTCACTGTAGTCATTTATCCAAACAAGTCATTATCCTTACAATTTAATCATTGTCTTTACAGTTTATAATTTTCCAGACTAGAACTTTGAAAAGATGAAATCATTTTAATACATTTATTCAGTGAATACATGGTTTTATTACACTTACTATGTCAATAAATAATATTTAGCATATGTGCAATTATTGCAGTTTGGGCTCCTCTAGCCGAGCCTGGTTCTTTGAAAGAATCACCAGAGGCCCCACGATACAATATTATCACAATACTTATGTCACGATACAATATTGTGATTTTTAAATCTATTGTGATATTCTGCAATATATAGCAATTACCAAACTATGTGCTCAAAGGGTATGTCAACATCTGTTTTATCTAAAAAGATATGTTCATCTCACTTCAATTTTACTGCTGCAAAATAGGATTGTCAAGCAGACAGACTGACCAACACTGTCATAAATGTTGTATGCACCTGGCAAACTCAACTGTTTGTATTACAGTCTAGTCCACCTTGATTCACCCTTCGCTGGGAGTTTGATTGACAGGTGATTTGACCAATCATAACGCAGAATCCGCCGTTTTGTCCGAAAAACAAACCAGACAGGAGAGTTAGTAGATTAACTTCGGTGGACTTGAACTTGAAAAATGGTGTATTGATGTCTTTCCGCGGTTGAATCAACATACCTTCTGATTCTGATGTTCATTCATGGTTATTTTGTGCAATAGCCTAACTAGGATGAGATGATCGGTTTACATGTGCTTGTGTGTGCCTCTTCATCTAAACATCTTATGGAGGTTTTTTCTTTGGCTGCTCACTGGGGGCTTAATGCATGACAAAACCACTATGCAAATAAAAATTACTCAATATGGCTATTATGTAGTGCACAAATCATTTAGACAAAGTTTATGGTGCTGCTTTGTCATTTTTGGGCACCTGACAGCCCCAGTCTCAATTCACCTTCATTTTATGGAATTAACATCTCTGCTAAACTTTTCCCTCTGTCTTCCACAGAAGATCAAACACATCAGGGTGAGTTAATAATAACTGAACTGGTTTTTGTGTGCACTGTTCCTTTAAGACATCAGAACAGCAGGGGCCACCTGAGTCAGCCATATAGGTACTTTGTTATTACAGCTCTAGATGACAGTTTTGAGATAGCTTCCTGACCATTAACAGTGGTTTGTTCTTACTCATCACTTGTTTTATGATTGTCTCCATCTGCAGAAATGATTGATGGTTTCAGCACATTTCTAGTAAATGTGTGATTTTCAGTGTCAATTTTGTGGAAGCCCAAGGCACCATTAGTTTCCATTCTCTTTAGTCAGATCTGCCTGAAAACAGCTGAGAATGGGAAAACTGCTTGTGCTGCAAAAAGAGTGTTTCACATTAGTACCATATGTTGTGTTAGTCATTTATAAATGTGCACACATTCACACAAGCACAGATTTTCTAAACACCTGTAAACATAAATTAGAGACCCCCATCAGAGGGACCCCCATCAGAGCCCCACTGATTATGGGTGAGGGTGGGGGGTCTTAGACTCAAGTGAACAAACACATTTTTACAAATGTTCAAATTGCCTTTTTTTTAAGGTTGCCCTCAACTAAAGATTTTTTTCTGGTCGACTAGTAGTCGTTCATTTTAGGCATTAGTCAATTTATATTAGTCAAATATATATTTACATTTATATTTAAACCATATAATTCATAATAAAGACCTTTTATGCCTGCATAGCCTAATCATCGCTCAAGCACGCATAAAGCTTGTCACAGCGCATCGGCATAAGTAATGATTATGAATGCGCCGGGGAAAAACAGCTTTAACATTTTAATAATTAATTTATAAACTAGGGTTTTCTGTATTTTCGGCTGCAGTGATGATTGATGATGCTGACTCGTCATCTCCGCAGTAGTGCATGCACCTATATGCCTGTTTCATATGGATTACATAACCTGAGAATATTTGTTTTCCATTTGAATTGGAAAACAATTGAATTTGAATTTGAAACAATTTTTTTGTGGGGCACGCTCAAGTTTACAGAGAAAGACGGCAGAAAGCGCACACTGTTTGCTTTCATTATTTTATAAAAGCACAACGTTTCGTTGTTATTGTGAGTGCACGCAGATAAAAGTAGACTATTTACAGATTCAAAAGATGTATTATTCTTATCTGTATGATGAAAATTACGGAGTAAGTGCGAGTGATCGCGCCGGCACTTCCATGTTAGCTGTCATACAGAAAGCGCACTACTATTCAGCTTTCACACTCTGCACAAACACTTGAATGGCCCACATTTTTGGTTAACGTTAGAGCGAGCTGCCATGTAAAGTTGCTACTACTTACATGTATCATATGATAAGCCATATTTGAGGTTGTTGAATGATAGGCGAGCGTCCAGCTGTTAATGATCTGTCCATCACAGACCTTCACCACTTCCTGTGAATTTTTTTTCCTGCGACTAAGTGACTAATAAAATATTGGTCGACTAAGCTTCTTCTCATCGACTAACGGTTAGTCGATTATTAGAGGGGCCACAGCACCTTTATTTTTTCACTATTCGTCAACAGCAGTGTTGTTTTAAATTATTTTTATACTAATGCATATTTATATTTTTAATTGGCTTTTATTTTATATTTTCAGTTTTCATTTTCATTTTAGTTGAAGTTTTACTTGTTTTTTGTAATTTTCATTAGTTTTTTTTATATTTATGGCAACCCGTGACATTCTGCCTGGAGCTGTTCACGTCCTCAGACTCGAATTATGCGTGTGCCAAAATCAATGCCGAAATGAATCTGCAGCAGTCAGGTGGTACAAGTAAGAGCTTTGTAAGTTGTTTGTGTTCATTATTATTGTAATGTTATGTGCTTTGAGACATGAGGTAATTTAACGGCTCCTCTTGTCTCATGACGCTTTGCAGACTTTGTTTGCTTTCATATGTTTTGAAGGAGGTGTGGCTTTGGAGGCGTTCTGAAAGGAGGGTGGGATCTTACACTCATAAAGCTAACTTGCTATTGCTAGAATCTCCGAAATTGCCTACCCTACCTTTAAGTCATTTTAATATATATATAATTTTATTTCAGCTTTATTTCAATTAACAAAAACAATAGTCTAAGTTAATAATAACAATTAAGTTTTTAATAGTTTAAGTTAACAATAACAACACTGGTGTAGCCATTTTTAGGATTAAATGTGCTGCAGTGAATGCTTAGATTCATCAACAACACCTAATGTGTTATTGTAAACTTGCATTCATTAAAGTTGACATGTTTATAGCTAGCAGATAAATTAACGGCACATCAATGCAGTAGCTTATGTTTGTATTCAGACAGAAGTGATTCTTTCCTAGCAGAAGTGAATATGTGATGCCAACGCACTGAATAAAGGCCTTCAATGTATTTGTATTATGTTTTTTTAGAACTTAATGATAAAACAGTTAGAGAAAAATTGCAACAGATACACCATAATTGAACATTTTGGGAGCTTTAAGGACAAATCGGTGGGTTTGTGCAACCCAGTACATAAACCAAAACTGTTTGACGCAAAATGCCACTTTAGAAAACTGGAATTTACTTTTTCTTTTGTGTTATGGTAAACACATCTTTGCTTTTCCCCATGATAATGGATCATCAAATCTCTAAGGGTTGTTTACAGGTGTCTTCAGTATACAGACACATACACGCTCATGTTTGTAAGGAAATGCACGTGCAACCACAATACAAACAGCTCACGTCAAGAAGGAACTCTTAACTGTTCCTCAGACTGCTTGTGTGTGATTGTTGGTTGTGGTGAAAGTGTGTTATGAATGGATTTTACTTGTAGACAGGTTTGTGACAGGATCAGATGTCAGCCATTTACCTTTCAAAAAAAAAATTTATTTTCATAATCTGATGTATACAGTTATCGGCCAATGCCAGTATCAAAATTGCATTTCAAAGTTACAAAAACAATAATTTTATTAAACATTAGCACCTTTTGATCAGTCACAATCGACCTCACGCAAAACTTGGCATTTAGTGGTGGCTACAATTTAAGTTCATGTCTCACATGGTATATTTACATGAAAATTGTTTTCAACCACCACATTTATCAATGTACTATCATTCGTATGATTGGATTGGCGGCATACAGGTGTTTCATGAATCATAAGTAAACCCTGTCGTAAGATGATTTCTGTGCTTATTTCTATGATTAATTGATAAATGAGGCCCAATAAGACCAGGAACATGCATTAAGAAAGTAAATGGGGTGAATTTTGATTTCATGTTGTCTTTAATGCCATTTTGGTTGTATTTCTGTCTCTGTTCTTTCGGTCAAGTCTTATGTCTGGTGGACATTAGCTCCCTCAAAAGTTTGAACATGGTTATAGTAAAGCTGTTGCCATTAGATCAGGTCTAATTGTGCACACATACAACATATGTGGTGTAATTCTGAGGATGAATTGTGCTTAGAACCAAAATGTGTCCCCTGCTTAGCGCTGACAGCAACTTCAATCAAACATTGTGCTTTATAACCATAATGTTTGAAGAGTTTCTTTCTGTTTGTTGTTGATTTGTTTATCTGCTCCAGGAACTGTAATTCTGTGTTTGTCCTGTGAATCAATCTCGATGTTTGTATACATATGTATGTCTTTCAGAGTAACAAAGACCACATTTCCTGACATAATTGCAGGTTTGATGCTAAGATATGAAACATAGCCTGCACAAGTACATGAACACAGGCGATTATTACTGCACAAGCTAGATTTTAGTATGCATGCTTGCAATGTGTTGACGAAGCATTCATGTTTTCATAAAATTCACAACCATTTTTTAAAAACAATTTTTATTAGAAATTAATACTTTTTTTCAGAAGGGATGCATTAAATGAACAAAATGAACAACAACAAAAAATCAACAAAAAACCCATCCTGACAATTTATCATTGTTTCCACAAAAATATTAAGCGGCACAACTGTTTTCAACATTGATAATAATACGAAATGTTTCTTGAGTAGCAAATCCGTATATTAAAATGATTTCAGAGAGGATCAAAAATGATTCTATGGTGAAGTAAATACTACAGAAAAAACAACTGTAATTTCTGACTGAATAAGTTAGTTCAGACAAGAATTTAAAAAACAAAGTAAAATCTATATTAGTACTCAGTTTAAGCTTGTAGCAATTAAAGTGTAAATATCAGCGTTAAAAATGTAAGTAAAACCTACTCAACTTAATGATACTGGTGTTCCCATCATGCACTGGGGCATGAATAATTCATATTTTTCACTGTTTTCCAGCTGAATTTACACTGTTTTATTATTGCTTTTGTTGTTGTGACATCTGGAGTTCATTTTCTACTCAAAATGACACATTCATACTCAAAAATTATGCAACAAATGTTACCGTTAGTGTGTATTGTGTACCAAGTATTGAGGTCTCTATGTTCAGCTGTGAACCACTTTACTTCTATTATGTATATATGTTGTCTACACGGTATCTGCGATATTATTTACTTAGATGTTCAAAGTAAATCATACACTTTTGAGAGCATGGATTAATTCAGTGTAATATCGTTTAAGTAAAATGTACATGAAACAAGAGTATTTCAAAGTAATCTTCAACTAAAAAGAAATGACTCAACAAACTTTAACTGGCCAAGTTAAAGTTACTTATTTTCTTTGTTAATTTTACTTAACTTAGTTAAATACATTTGACTTAATTTCATATGTAAATTTTTCTTAAAAAATCTGCATGCAATTTAGCCCTTGTTTAGAGAACAAGGGCAAAATTAAAAATGATTTTGTCTCACAAAGGACATCCAAAATGTTTTTTTTTTAAATGTTTAATTGTCTATCTGTGTTGTTTGTGTTGTGTAATGGTAGCAAATGAGTTTCCCCTTACAGGGATTAATAAAGTTTTCTAATCTAATCTAATCTAATCTAATCTAATCTAATCTAATGCAAAAACTTGCAAAAGAAAAATTAAGTAAAGTTTTTTTTCAGTGTGACACTGAAGACTGGAGTAGTTATGCTGAAAATTCATCTTTGCATCACAGGAATAAACTACATTTTAAAATATATTCAAATAGAAAGCAGGTATTTTAAATTGTGATACTATTTCACAATTTTACTGTTTTTACTGTATTTTTGATCAAATAAATGCAGCGATGGTAAGCATAAGAGATTTTCTAAAACATCAAAAAACCTTACCGACCGGCCTAACAGTTCTGTTTGTGTACTTGTGTCTCTGTGTGTGTTAGACAAGAAGAAGGACAAAAGGACAAAAGGAGCAGAGGAGGTGCGTGGCAGGAGGAACGCCATCAGGCTGAGTAGAGAGTACACTGTGGAGACGGTTGTGGTGGCTGACGCAAACATGGTGCAGTACCACGGCGCTGAGGCTGCCCAACGTTTTCTGCTCACCGTCATGAACATGGTGAGTCACATATGCACATAACGTGGTCTAATGCCCCATCAATTTTCTCCATAAACAAATAGGTTTTTAACAACAGCATATGAACCTTTCAAAACAGACCTGCCATGGCGATCCACAAGTGGTTCTCAATTCCCACAGAAGACCCACAGAAATTTTGCCCTAATCCTTAACCATGACATATGAAATAACAATCAGAAAATCTTTCTTTTTTTTTTTTTTTTTTTAATGGAACAGTTTATTGAACCTTTAGACAAAATAAAAAAAAAGTTGTTGATATTGATTATATTGTTAAGTATCATAGTTGATGCTTTTAGCCTCATATAATATGATATAGTGAGAATATGGCGCTTATAGTTGAGGAGCTAAAAATTTGTAGTCAGAGGCCCAAACTGTGCAAAAACATGCAATTTGGTGCAGTTACTGACATATGTGGTAAGTATAAGGTAAAGTAAGATGGAATTCTGATACCTTGCAATGTAAATCAATTAGATCTTTATAACAGTATAGCAAATATATAATGCAATGCAAAAAAAAACAACAACTAAACTATCATTTAGATGACAGAAGGCATGCAGTATTTTCACAAAAACAAGGAGAAAAAGGATTTAAGTGCAGTAGTCGTCGTTATATAGACAGAACTGTAACCAATCAATGTTAAAAACCTGTGACAACTTAAACCATTTGTAACCTTGGAGACTAACTGAAACACAGAGAAATGAGAGAAAACTGAGGCGCAGAACTGAAACATAATACATAATCTGCTACAGACTGTGCGATTTCAGCAATCTTATAAAATCATTACAAATTACAATTATTTTTGTTTTGTTTGAAGTCTTAGTAAATTTGTTGCGTTTTTATTTTTTTAAAATGTCTATGTATGTTTTATTAATTTTTATTTATTGTTTTAGTTATTTTAGTACGTTAAGTTAAATTAAATGAAAATTAGAAAAAAAATAAAAATATTTTATTTATTTCAGTTAAAGGTGCAATATGTAATATTTTTGCAGTAAAATATCCAACAACCACTAGGTCAGTGTTATATATTTTGTTCAGTTGAGTACTTACAATATCCCAAATGTTTTTCAACTATTTGTAAATCGTGAGAAAATTGCAATTTTAACCAAGGCTGCGAGACGTGTGAGGAGTCACCTGTCAATTGCGTCATACCGCATTACCCTCGGTTTCCGGTTTTATTTTGTAGAAACCATGGAAACACAAAAGACGCTTTAATATATGACACATTTTAATAAACAAGGGAGCAACTGTTTTGATATATTTATAGACAGAAAACTAATTGTTGTTATATAGCTCAACACGTTAAGTTTAAATCTTATTTTTTTTATTTTTTTTGCGAGTACCATACTTTACCACGCCTCAGAGAAAAACACTATTTTGTCAAGTAGCTAACATAGCATAATCAGATGCAGCTTTATTTTTAGTAACAGTAATACAGAATTTTCTCCATTATTCAATACGTTTTAAAATTAATTGCATGCCATTTATCAACACAAGCATCCAGCATTTAATATGATATTCTGAAATCGATCTATCTTACTGCAGTGTGTAACAGATTCTCACAGCAGCTGCAGAGCGAACGCTCAGAGTAACGTTATAACATCATTTTCAACACTCTCAAATGTATCTAATATGATAAACAGAGTTGTGTTACCTCATACTCATGACCGGAAAAGCGGAAGCGGCGCCGGTGACTGTGTCATAATAAAAGTCCTGCTGCTCGTGAGGCGTGTTTTGAGCAATCGCTCCAGTGGCCTCGTTCAGTTCCCACAACATTCGCTCCTGCTCTGCTTTATACTACAGTAACGTTAATAATCGCATCCATGGGCATGATTTCTTCCCGACTCCAATCCCTATTCTTTTGCACCGTCCGTTGATATGGAGACCACATGTCCCAAGATTCCACTCTCAAACTTGGCGTCATAAAGCAACGCCTTTGTTTTGAATAGGCCTCTAGCGACCTCTAGCAGACAGAATTCTTACATACTGCACTTTTAACGTTATTTCAGTACAATTTTTTTATGTTTTCAGTTTCAGTTAATTATAATAACCCTGGTTTAGATTGTTTACACTACATGTTTTGCATGTAACAGAGCATTTGGACACTAGTGTAACTCCTGGCAAGATGGAAGAGAAATGGGTCATAAAACAGGAGACGGATAGCAGTTGGGAGTGAGCATTTGCTCTGCTGACCGCAGCTGTGCAGTGTGTGACATTCATGAGTCGGCAGCTCTCGGACACACACACACACACACACACACACACACACAAACACACACACACACACATGTTTGTTTTTGTGAAATGTGGGGACATTCCATAGACATAATGGTTTTTATACTGTACAAACCGTATTTACTATCCCCCTACACTACCCCTAACCCTAAACCTAACCATCACAGGAAACTGTGCACACTTTTACTTTCTCACAAAAACTCATTCTGTGTGATTTATAAGCCTTTTGAAAAGTGGGGACATGCTGAATGTCCTCATATTTCACCTTTTTTTGTAATACCCATGTCATTATACACATTTATGTCCTGATATTTCACAAAAACAAGTACACACACACACACACACACACACACACACACACACACACACACACACACACACACACACACACACACACACACACACACACACATATATGCAAACACAAACCTCTGTTTAATCACATGGACTCTGTTCCAAAAAATTAGTGTGCTGTCTATGTATGCAGCATGCTGAGAGATGGTCCTCACTGCAAAACATGAGATCCAGGGTGCAAAGATGGATCCAGAACCCAATTTATATATCCCTAAACCTACCCATCTCCACCCCCTGGATCTGGATCCTGGATCGCATGTTCTGCAGTGAGGAGCTACTGCATTTTGAGGCATCATGAGTTTGAGGCAACCAATCAGAATTTAAAGTCATAGTTAAAGTTTTTCTAATACAATGGGCCTCATTCATGAAACGTTTGTAAATATATGAGTAAATTTGGAGTAATTTGCAAATAAAACAGACCTTCCCTTCAAAAGTGTGTATGTTAATGAATTCCAATCATTTGTAAATATGGTGTGCGTGCACGCTATAGACTGTAAAAAAAGATGGACGATGCACCATCACTCTCCCACACTCCTGCAGAATCGGTTAATAAAACAGAACAGCTCTGGTGTAAAATAAACAGTTCTGGAAATGTAGAAATTAAAGATAAAGCTCCAATCCCCTTCTCCAAGATCCAGAATAAAATCTGTTGGTGCTTCAGTGACTTCGCTCAGAGAAGTTGTCAATCACAGCTGTCAATCATGACGTCAAAACCCACATTTTTATTTAACGAAAGAATACTTTAACTAACTTCAGCATGATAAAACTGCCTGAGATGACAGAAACCATCTTTGTAAAAAAATATTTTGACGTGTAATTTGACTGTTTAGTTTGTCTTACGTTCATTACATTACATGGAGAGGGCGGGGTTTATGACCTATACTGCATCCAACCACCTGGGGGCAATCGAGACACTTTGGCTTCACTTTTCAGGACTCGTGTGGCACGCTTGGTGCACGCTCATTCACAATTAGCATAATCCCTGCCTAAAAATTAAATAAATGCAAAGCTAAATAGAATATATTAGTAAATATATTAAAGACTAATATTATTTTGATTGACTGTAATTAATGTTGCATGTCAACTAACGTTGTATTAGTAGACTGTTAGGTTAGGGTTAGGTGTTAGTGGGGTTAGTAGAATAAGTTTTCATGTACCTGCTAAGTTACTTACAGTCAGTAAAATGTAAAACTATCGAAATAAAGTGATACCAAACTAACAAAAATGACAAAAACACATAAAACATTACTAAAATAATAAAATAAATCAAAACTGAAAATATAACAATAAAAGCAAATTCAAAATATCAATAAATACTACACTGGTATATAAAATAATGCTGATTTAGATATAAGATTATGAAGCCCAACAAATTTTTTTCTTGAGATTAAATAAGGTGCATACATGAATCATGGACATTAACACCAAGAATGTGTATTAAAAAGTAAATATGATCTGTTTTGACTTTAACAATGATGAGATGGGATTGTGTGTGTACTGTAGGTTTGAAAGCAAGGAAGAAAGAGAAATCTTCTTGATTTGTGTATTTCAGTTCACCCCAGAGTGAATGACCTCACTCTCATTCAGAACAGGTTCATAAACACAGCGTGCGTGGAAA
The DNA here is from genome assembly GCF_024489055.1 of Chanodichthys erythropterus. Taxonomy (NCBI): domain Eukaryota; kingdom Metazoa; phylum Chordata; class Actinopteri; order Cypriniformes; family Xenocyprididae; genus Chanodichthys; species Chanodichthys erythropterus. Next base: position 7,879,146 of record NC_090231.1, on the reverse strand, counting down.
CGAGCCTGTGTAATAAAGTACAAACAAACTAAATATTGATCTGTAAAACAGTCCACAAAACAACACCTCACTGCATCTGCTGTGGTAAAGCAAAGTTCATCAATTCAAGAATGGTTCTATACTGTATCTCTAATGACAATGGCGAGTCAAATGAAGATTAATGTAAAAATAAATGAATTGCCCAGATGTGTGTGATTTTGTAAGAAAGTACACCTCCTTTTGTCCTCCCCGAGGTCCTTAGATTTACATTCTTCACAGACGAGTTCAACAACGCTGTGGAAAAACGTGCTGTTATTCAAATCAGTCGCTGATATTCCCCTCCAGATGCTGGTTACTCATCAATATCTGAATCCTCCCTTCAGTTCAGCTCTATACTTCTTCATTAACTTCACCCCACATGGAATTGTCATTTTTTTTTTTTTTTTTTTCAATAACAAACGGTTATGCCTTTACTCAATATTTACACAATATTTTGCATCATCTGCACAAGGTGTCTGTAGATTTTGGAACTGTTAGTTGGCCAAGCGGCATGCCGATTATTCATTAATGCATTTGGCATATCTATTATTTTGATCTGTTCATACGTTGACTGCTAATCTAACTAATGGAGTGCTATATGTATGTGTGTGTTATGCAACAGTTGGGATCATTAATATGTAAGTCCCCAATATTTGCATATGCCAGCTCATGTTCAAGGCATTACACAAGGGCAGGCAGTATTAACGTCTGGATGTGCACAGCAGAATCATCAGACTCAAGCAAGGACAATAGCGAAGAATGGCAGATGGAGCAATAATAACTGACATGATCCATGATATCATGATATTTTTAAATTTTAAATGTTTCGTTAGCATGTTTCTAATGTACTGTTAATTGTGTTTAAAGTTACCATTATTTATTACTATATTCACGGAGACAAGAGCCGTCGCTATTTTCATTTTTAAACACTTGCAGTCTGTTTAATTCATAAACACAACTTCATTCTTTATAATTCTCTCCAACAGTGTGTAATGTTAGCTTTAGCCACGGAGCACTATCAAACTCATTCAGAATCATATGTAAACATACAAATAAATACTATACTTACATGATCCGATGCATGCAAGCAGCATGCATGACAAACATTTTTTAAAGATCCATTTGAGGGTTATATTAGCTGTGTGAACTTTGTTTATGCACTGTTTTATTGTCGAGAGCTCGGGAGGGCAGGGAGCAAGAGATTTAAAGGGGCAGCAGCCTGAATTGGTGCATATTTAATGATGCCCCAAAATAGGCAGTTAAAAAAAATGTATAAAAAAAAATCTATGGGGTATTTTGAGCTGAAACTTCACAGATACATTCAGGGGACACCTTAGACTTATATTACATCTTGTGAAAAAACGTTCTAGGGCACCTTTAAACATTTAAAATGAACTGGCTATATTCATTTTGAAATGTTTAATGCAAGATGTAAAATATTGTAAAATTATTTCAAACAAAGGGTATATATATTGAGAGCCTGTCCACACGGAGATGTGTTTAGATGTATACATAAAAATTTTGTATCGTATCGGCGTTTAGTCCAGAGGGATCTGATGATGGTAAGATCAGATCTCTGTGTGGAGCGCCGGCTGTTGTCAGACTCCTTGTGCATACAAAAATCTCACTGGATTATTACAATTAATGGCAAAAATTTATGTTTGGAAATGTAAACTGATATTTCCTACTAACATTACAGCAAAAGATATAAATAACTGGCTTAAAACCATTTTCTTGGGGGTGAAAATACTGACATGCCTAAGACTTTTGCACAGTAGTGTATATGGTATTAATTAGCCTGATACCAGCTAGGCCAATAAATCGTCTGATATTAGGATATTTTTGATACCAACATCAGCTTATAAGGTACCCGTTTGGCACTTAACAGATATTTAATCTTTATTTCTACTAAAAAAAATGGATACTTAATGTTTTCTGTGTACTAATATTTTGAGTGAATATTCTGTAGCTTTGCCTTTGGTAATTGTAAAAATTCAAACTGGTCAACTGAAAAACAATCCGCTTGTTAAGTTGTATACTGTGTACACTACAGTCTCCATGCTCACAGCATCCCGAACACCAATATTTTAACGCATCATAAAAGATGAATTACTGTCCGACCATCTGAGATTTCAGTATGAAGATCGGTAGAATTACATCACATCATGAGTGTATATTAGCACCATTTGTGGTTTGCTTTTGGCATCTGATATAGCATTTGGACCCGGAAGTGGTGGTATGTGACGTCAGACTTAAACGCATAACATATCTTTAATTTTTTTTTTTAATATGTGATATTGCATAGTTAATCAGTAAGTTAATTATCTTGTCTTGTTCTCTCTCTATAGGTTTATAACATGTTTCAACACCAGAGTTTGGGTGTGTTGCTCAACATCCGGGTCACCAAGTTAGTTCTTCTGCACACCCGTCCAGTAAGTGTGACCCTGTGATATACAAACACTACATTAACAACCAGATCTATGTATGTGAGTTACTCAACCTGCTATTTATCCGCTCCCTTGCTGTTTTATCAGGACCTGTGATGTTACCTCCTCAGTGTGTGTGTGTGTGTGTGTGTGTGTGTGTGTGTGTGTGTGTTTTAACTACTGGTTTTCCCCTCCATTTTATTGCTGGATTGCGTTCTCTCCAAAGGCTCCAGAGAGTCTGCCAGAAGGTTTTTTGATTACTCACCTCAGGTCTAAAATGATGTATGATGTAGCCATTATGGCTATTCAGTGACATCCTGACACACATCAATATACCAGGGATGTAGCGGTACACAGAAGACACGGTTCGGTACGTACCTCGGTTTTGGGGTCACGGTTCGATACGAGTTCTGTACAACAGGAAAAACAACCAATCTCCAATGCTAGGTTTCTTTTCATTTATTTTGAACAGACAGTAGTGCAAATTACAGTTTGTTCCAACTAGTGGCGTTTAGTCCCCCCTGAGGTAGTTGGTACAGTACAGCCTCCTTTAGTGCAATAAGCACTGAGCAGTAAACAGAATTAACTCTTGCATATGTCATATTTTTTGTAGGGCTGATTAAAAAAAGCATCCTGATTGCTAAACATAAAAAATTAAGGAGTTTTTGATTTGTTACTCTAATTGATAGATTGACCAATGCTGTGCTGCAGGGGCGGTTCTAGGATTGGATCTTCAGGGGGGCCTAAGTGGAGCCTCATTGTAAATTGGCACCACTATATTACTATGTAGTAAGTCAAAAGTACCCTACTTGTACTTAAATTAGTACTAAGTACATACAAAAATCAGTCTTTCTGCAGTACAGTTCAAATCGGTACATGTTTAGGCTACTGTTTAACTAACAGAAAGTTTGTGTCAGTGGAAGTTCAAGAAGAATTGAAAGATCCCTTGGAGGCTGTTAGCTTTGATGCAACAGTCAATGATACACATTGATACACAATGATACACAAAAGTTTGGAGTCGGTAAGATTTTTTGAAAGAAATCTCTTCTGCTCACCAAGGTTGGATTTATTTGATCAAAAATATAGTAAAAACAGCAATGTTGTGAATTATTATTACAATTTAAAATAACTTTTTTTGTTTGAATATATTTTAAAAAACAGATTTTTTTTTTCTGTGATGCAAAACTGAATTTTCAGCATTATTATTCCAGTCTTCAGTGTCACATGAACCCCTTAGAAATCATTTTAATATGCTGATTTGATGTGCTGCTTCATATTTTTGTGGATACTGTGAAACATTTTTTTCAGGATTCTTTGATGAACGTTCAAAAGAGCAGCATTTATTTGAAATATAACTTTGTAATAATGTGAAAGTCTTTAATTTTGGTCAATTTAATGTGTACTTGTTAAATAAAAGTATTAATTTAAAAAAAAATAAAAAAAAAATCATACTGACCCCAAACTCTTGAAAGGTAGTGTATACAAACCTTTGTCTAATAAACACTCTATAATGACTAGCAAGTAGCAAATCATGATTCATGTAAGCACCAAAATGGCTTTTTAAGCCCAAATTTGATCTGTGTGCCCTTTCATGTGTGAATAGGAAATACTGCTCTTGTCAGTTTTATTGGGTCTTTAAAGTAAAATCCACTGAATAGAAGAGTAAACTATTTATCCCTGGATGTAAATGTCATATTTAATTTGAGGCAAATGAAAACGAGGCTGTGTGGGACAAAATTCATTATGTCTTACTGTTTTAAAGGAAAAAATGAATCCCTTCAATTCATTAGCATTTAAGATGTATGGACTGACATTTAATACTCTGACCGTGTTTAAATGACCACTAAAGGTTTGTTACTACAGATGTCTTTATAAATAAAGTGGGAAGCATTTAATTTAAACATTTGCTGTATCATAGTCTTATTAATTATATTGTATATATATATTATAATGTGTAGATATTGTCCAATGTGCTCTCAGGAAAAGCTGAAGGTGGGCCATCATGGGGAAAAAGCCTTGGAGAGCTTCTGTCACTGGCAGCATGAGGAATACGGCACACGATACCTCGGTAACAATCATGTTCCTGGGAGCAGAGACGACCCTCCTCCTGTGGACGTGGCTGTGCTGGTCACCAGGTATTGATCAATCATGCTTAATCAATCATAGGATGACCCCAACATTTATTTGGACATTTCATTCACACTTGTCTGAATGCCATCACATTAGATTAAAAAATGTCAGACCAAGTGCACTTATTTAAAGAAAGGCAAGCACCGTTAGTGGATGTATTACTGGATCATGTTCATAATGTAATGAATCACACCTGTGTGAACTTGAGTAGCGCTTCATACATCTACAAAAAATTACCAAAACACCACTTGATTAAAAGACATTGACCAAAAACGATGAAGAAAGTTCATTAAGAGAAAATATCATGCAACATTTGAGATGCTGGCTATTGAATGCAATTGCATTCAGAGGATTTTAAATGTTACTTCTGCGTCCAAATACTATTTGGGCCTTTAACATTCTGAATTTCGCTTTTCTTTCTCCATCGCCGTCCCTCTTTTTTTTTTTTTTTTACGTTTTTCACTTTCCATTTTGTCACACACATCCTTTGAAGTCCTGTATCTTTCAGCTCTTGGTTGTTTAAGACAGATTTAACCTTTTTCATCCCTTTTATTGAGATCCAACACAATTTGAACCTGCCAGTATCTGAGCTGTGATAGACCCTAATAATCCTTCTGTCAGCGAGACAAGTTTGCTCCCAATCTTCATCTTTTCACTACAACAGATTACTAGCGGCAGCCAAAACACTGCATTCCCAGCGCAGGATTAGGGTTTATTAGCGTACTGTAATTTTCAGAATCAAAAAAAAGTAAAGAAAAAGAAAATCCTTTTGTTAAAACGACTCATGTGAGCCTGTCAGATAATATCTGTCATCCCGGGCCCGAGAAGCTCGCAGGGAGAGCGAGCTCACACAGAGAGTGCCTTTGTTCCCCCTGCGCTGGGTTAAATATGATCTCCGCTGGCGTACAAAAGGAACTCTCTATAAGGATGCGGCGTACAGGAGCAACATCTGTCTCAGCTTGCATGCCAAGATGGCTCGGGGCAGCGAGAATGCATCAAAGCAAATTAAGGCTTGACAAGGTGCGCCTCGGTTTCCCCTCTCACAGTTTGCGTGGCTCGTCCCAGGTTCCCGCGGCACTTGCTGACTGAAGAAGATTATCTTCCGTAGATGCATTTTTCACTGCTCTTGTGAGAGATTAAACTCATTCGGAACACAGTCAGCCCTTCGCTAAGACCCCACATAAAATCGTTACTGTGCTCAGTTTGTGCATTTTAAATAGCGGTTTCAGGTGGAGTGATGCTGTCCCAGTAGAGTCACTGTGCACTCTACTGTATTCTCCACAACAAAGTATGCATAATCTAAGATAGATAGATAGATACACTGCCCTCCAAAAGTTTGGAAACGCCCTAGAAAAGTGGGGTTTTGGACAATATTGGCATGAATCCTTTTTAATGTGTGATTATTTTGCACTGATAAGGGACAACACAAATTACGAAAACATATTTTATAACATAAACAGGTTATATACGTAGAAAAAACTTACATTTTTTATTAATCAAAATATCCACCATTAGACCTAAACTGGGTTCTAATTTGGTTAATTGTATTCTTTACTTAATTGGCAATCAATTGTTGAAGCTATTAAGGTGTGCTGACCCAAAAATCTTTTACAAACCTGGTCCGAGTTTAAACCAGTAACCAGGCATCACAGCTGGCAAAGGGGCATGTCTGACTTTGACATGTATATATTGCCATTATTATGTAATCAAAATGAAAATTATTATTGCTGGTCTTCAATGATAACGTCAAGTTACTTTAATGTAACTTTATTTTATTTTTGGATTTATGCTGATATCGTCCAAAACCAGACTTTGCCAGGGGTGTTTCCAAACTTTTGGAGGGCAGTGTAGATCTGGATGATGTTGTCTGATATGTGTTAGCATATTTGTCACCACAATGACAAAATATTTTGTCTCATTCTAACAGCAGAAACAACTTTAAATACTCCGTCATTTATGGTCATGCAGATAAGAGTAAGACAGCATTGAAAACTGTAAAGGGTTTACTTTTATTTGCAAAAACCCACATCACAATAAAAAACAAAATGTGCTTTTTTAAAATAAACAAACACAATGCCGCTTTCTGCCATCCTGGTTTCCTTTCTGTGAAGGTTGTGGAGTACGTCACAAAAAATAATCGAAACTGTATAGGTGGTGCAGTTTACTGTTGTGGCAGTTAGCTAGTAGCATTACGTTACCATGCGCGCCCCCTTCTGGATTGAAGTGTGGATCACCTTTGACTGACTGTATTCATCGTCTGACTGTATGCACCGAACCATGGCACCCGTACCGTGACGGTTCAGACTGAACAGACGGATGGACCATATTTCTGTTATAAGTCTATAGCATGAAGTTTTGTGCTGCGTTCCATCCGAAGTCAGATGCAGGATATTCCCACTTGATATCTTTGACTTCTGACCATTAATGCTCGATGCTCAAGATTGATGTACAAAGAAACAAAATAGCAAATCTGCTGTTATGTTTGAAGCTGTTCAAGTTTCTTCATAGATGTTGAGGTTAAATGATGCTATGAAATGTATGATTGTCAAAAGAGATGATCATTTACCATGTTTTACACGGCAGACTCTGCAAGCGTTTACTAAATAGGTCTGATTATTATATAATGTTGGCACTTGTAGATTTCCGAACGAGTTTCCAAATTGGAAGTCTGCCTTTGCACTGCACCCTTCCAAGTAGGAAGTTGGAAATTCTGACTTTACGAGTTGAATGGAAAGCTGCATAGTTACTGTTATGCTGGATGAGGTCAGAAATGCTTTCGCCTGGACAGTTTCGCAGCAGTTGTGACAAGGTCCTCCATGCACGTCAGTGCTAATGGAAATCAGCATGGCCTAACTGTATCCATTCCTAGCCATCCTTGGCTGAACGGGATCTGTCTTCAGCACCCAGCTGTGTGTCACATTCACTTAAGCTGTGAAGGAACAGGGAGGGAAACAAGAAGCCCACATCAAAAACGCTTTGGAATAGAGGGACATCAGACAGCCAAAGTGACACGTCGCAGAGCACGTATGGTGCAAACGTTTGATGACTGTAGACTCAAAACAAGAGACATCCATCTTAGCTGCCTGACGTTTAGTAAACAACAACTTCTTTGTTAATTCTAAAAGCCTATTTGATTATTTTTTTTCTGTCCAGCCACCTCAAAGGTCCTCTGATGTTTTAGTTTGTCATTTGTTGCCCACTTGTGGTACCACCAACGTTGGGAAAACTACTCTGAAACTAGCATCCAAAACTACAACCTACTCGTAATTTAAAGAACACTACAATCAAGCTTTTGAATTTTTTTTAACCGATTTCAACTTAAAAACTGAAGTTCAGTTGCTGCCTTCAATTTTTAAGTATAAGCAACTTGGTTATACAAGTAATTTCAGCTTAAATTATATTAAACTGACTTTTAAAAATGGAGTTGAATCTCATTCAGTATAACTTATAAAAAGATTTGGTAACACTTTATTTTAGGGTCTTTTAACTAGTTGCTTATTAGCATGCATATTAATAAAATATTGGCTATTTATTAGTACTTATTACGCACATATTCTGCATGACCTTATTCTACATTCTTAAACCTACCCAATACCTAAACTTAACAACTACCTTACTAACTATTAATAAGCAGTAAATTAGGAGTTTATTGAGGGTCATAGTTAATGGTTTATATGTGTTCCATATTCTAAAGTGTTACCAACGTTTTTTTTTTTTTTCAAGAGACACAAACTAATAGTTTTTGTTAATGATAACAGCATTAATGTTTAAAGTTAAAGGGTCGGTTCACCCAAAAATTCTGTCATTAATTACTCACCCTCATGTTGTTCCACACCTGTAAGACCTTCATTCGTCTTCAGAACACAAAATCCGATGTCTCAGTGAGGCCTCCATTGCCAGCAAGATAATTAACACTTTCAGATTCCCAGCAAGCAACTAAAGACATATTTAAAACAGTTCATGTGACTCAGGTGGTTCAACCTTAATGTTATGAAGTGACGAGAATACTTAAAAAAAAAAAAAAAAAAAAAGACTTAATGACAATATCTAGTGATGGCCGATTTCAAAACACTGCTTCATGAAGCTTTGCGAGTCTTTTGTTTCAAATCAGCGGTTCGGAGTGTAAAAGTCACATGATTTCAGTAAACAAGGCTTCATTACGTGATAAGTGTTTCGAAATTTCAATGTTTCACCACTGGGGGGCGTGACTTTGGCAGTTTGATAACTTTATGGGCATCTGAAAGTATTAATTATCTTGCTGGCAATCGAAGCCTCACTGAGCCATCGGATTTTATCAAAAATATCTTAATTTGTTTAACGAAGATGAATGAAGGTCTTATGGGTGTGGAACGACATGAGGGTGAGTGATAAATGACAGAATTTTCATTTTTGGGTGAACTAACATTTAATTTCCGTTAAATTACATCACAGAGTTTCAACATTTGGTGCTGATATGTGAATAATATGCATAAAAGATGGGAAACCATTGCATAAATACCAGATGCGTTACATTTGCCAGAAAAGTCGTGTTTCTTGTTTCTTTTGTGGAACTGCCTATTAAAGATATGTAAGGGAGGCATTATACAACTTGAATATCAGATAATTTATTTATAAAATCAGAGCAGTATTTATCTGGCAGAAAAACGCTCTACTGACATAATTGAACAAACACTAAATGAAACAAACTAGATAAGTATTACTTTTGTAGATTGGGAAGATTTGAAACTTTTTAACTATTTTAAAAACAGCTATTATCACTCTACCACGTAATGTGGATTTGTTAGTGAGTTCGCTGCTTTTAGTTATTTACTCCCCAACACCGGGTGCCAGAAGCCCTGCCTGTTATTTGTTAACAATATAGTGTTTAAAACTACAGTAGAAGTATCTGGTTTTCTTGCTCTCCTCACCTGTTACTCATTGTTTGAGCTCAAAAATGGTTTTGGTAAAGTCAAATTACAGGCTTGGAGGCTGCTGGAGTTCGGCCCTGCCAATGACAATTACAAGAGGAAGCACATCAGACATCTTTAGCTCTTTGTTGTTAGAAGATTTGGAGGCATTGAACATGGTTGTGCTTGACTCAGGAATGCCTTTCAATCCTAAATGTCTACTGCTTATTGAGACATTCAAAGGCACCTTCAGCTTGAACTGACGTTGACCCTGATGGGTTGTTTAATTGTGCTTTAGCTTGCCTAGTTTGTTTGTTAGTGCTTGGTGCAACTCTTATTGTGCTGAGAAAGCAAAAAAACAAAGTCTCTTAGATCTTCTTGGATGTCATATGGGTTTCCTTTGGTGGCGGGGAGGAGCTGTGCTGTGTGCATGTAATGTGGGGACGAATCTGTTTGAATTCAGGCCAGTCAGGAAGTGGGGGGCCAATGCTGCTTTTTGTAAGCGAGACTGGACGATATCCAGACATCAAGTGTTTTTTGGTGTTTGCATTAGTCCCTTTCTGTTTTTCTGCGTCTAGCTTGCTCTCTCTGCCCTCTTCTGTCTGTCTGCACTACTCCACAGACACCCTGAGCCCTGATATATGTGTAGTGCAACTTCAAATTGATTCGTTCCCAGATGCTGACGTGAAGCTGTCAGCGCCTTGCTCTGTCGTCAGATGGGTACGTGGGAAACCGGCCCCTTCTAAAGCATCTGTTTGCCATTTCACACCCAGCCCTGGCCTTTAGACATTCTCTGTTTGTTCCATAGGATCACAGAGCTCTGACTTAATTCTCAGCATGCTCACGTTAGCCCTGCTGTAGTGGCAAAACGCTATTAGCACTGATTTGCCAAACGGAATCTAGCAAGTATCTTAAAGAGAATATTGTGTGATACACTCAAGAGACCATTGGTGAGAATAAGATGTTTGTGGGTAGGGTTTACCAGAACCACTCACTCACACACACACACACACATGTAGACAGGTCTCATTTCAGAGGCTGCGTCCTTCGGAGGTTGCTTTTGTAGGCTGCATACGTTATCAAGGATGTTACTTTTCTTAAATAAGACATCCTTGATGATGTATGCAGCCTTCAAATGCGACCTCCGGAGGATGCAGCCTTGGAAGTGAGACATGGTAGCAGTCAAAATGATCTTCTGAAGTTCAAACTGAGCATCAGAATGGGAAAGAAAGGTCATTTAAATAACTTTAAACATGGCATGGTTGTTGGTGCCAGACAGGCTGGTCTGAGTATTTCAGAAACTGCTGATCTTCTGGGATTTTCATGCGCAACCATCTCTGGGGTTTACAGAAAATGGTCTCAGAGATGAGAAAATATCCAGTGAGTGGCAGTTCTGTGGGAGAAAATGCCTTGTTGATGCCAGAGGTCAGAGGAGAATGGCCAGACTGGTTCCAGCTGATAGAAAGGCAACAGTAACTCGAAAAACTTGTTACAACTGAGGTGTGCAGAAGAGCATCTCTGAGCACACAACACGTCCAACCTTGAAGCAGATGAGCTACAGCAGCAGAAGACTCCTGTCAGATAAGAACAGCAAACTGAGGTTACAGTTCACACAGGCTCAACAAAACTGGACAATAGAAGACTGATAAAACATTGCCTGGTCTGATGAGTCTCGATTTCTGCTGCAACATTCAGATGGCAGGGTCAGAATTTGGTGTAAACAACATGAAAATATGGATCCATCCTGCCTTGGATCAACGTTTCAGGCTGGTGCTGGTGGTGTAAAGATGTGGATTTTCTTGGCACGCTTTGGGTCCCTTAGTACCAGTTGAGCATCATTTAAACACCACAGCCTACCTGAGTATTGTAGCTGACCATATCCATCCCTTTGACCACAGTGTACCCATCTTCTGATGGCTACTTCCAGCAGGATAACACACCATGGGCAAGATTTACTAATAATATGCGCCAGCGCAAACCCTATTTTGGCTTTAAAAAAACACTGTCAGGATTTACTAAATATACGCAGTGAAAAATTAGCGTTGAAAAGGCAGGGTTGTTTTTTTGCGATTGACCTTATTGCATATGTATTTGTAGGAGTTTTGCTTTCAGACGCAAAAATTATGGGAGGAGAGTATTTAAATTAATCACATGATCAAGGTGATTTACTAAAGTTTGCACTTGTCAATTTTAGGGCTGGGAAAAAATCAGGATCGATCCAGATTCATTGCATCGATCGAGAATCGATGTATCGCCCCATGCCTAGGCTACTTGTAATTGAACCATTATTTATAATAATAATAATAAAAAAAAAAAAGAGAGCATATTTTAAACCAGACACTAATTTGCACTGCTCTTGGTAGATTGCATTGGTCATTTTGGAAATGATCCAGCTGCGTCTGTAGATCAAGCGCAGAAATTTACATTCCCATCTGCGCTTTTTTGGGATTGCTGTCTCGTGCTAATTTGCCCTGTTTAGTAAATCTGGCCCCATGTCACTGTACTCAAACGGCCTTCACAGTCACCAGATCTCAGTTCAATAGAACACCTTTGGGATGGTGAAACGGGAGGTTCGCATCATGGATGTGCAGTGAACAAATCTGCAGCAACTGCGTGATGCTATCATGTCAATATGGATCAAAATCTCCAAGGAATTTTTCCAGCGCATTGTTAAATCTGTGCCACAAAGAATTCTGCAGTTCTGAAGGGCAAAAGTGGGTCCAACCCAGTACTAGCAAGGTGTGTATGCACAATTAATTTAGATTTTTTGCACTGAATTATGGTATAATTTAATTTTGTTTTATTTATTTTAGAAACATATTTTTAGGTTCTTACATTTTTTTAAATGCTTTTTTTTTTTTTTTTGAGTGAGAAGGATTTTTTATTTTTGTGGAGGGAAAATATTTTTAGGTATATTTAGGGTAAAATATAACCCTGGCATGTTCTTTGACAAGCTTTGCGTGATTCACCCTCGTGGGTTTGATTGTCAGTCTTGAGTGCTAGTTAGTGGTTTTATACTGTCTGAAGTCACAGAAACGCTCCACTGCCATCACTGTCTGACATTTTGGTGTCATGTTGAGTTCATGCCACTCTAGTCTGGTTGTTGTAGCTTCTCTTGAGCATGTTCAATCCTCATGAAACATAAATAGTCAAGTGTCGAGCAGGACGTGAGCTGGATTCAATTAATTTGCTGCTGTTTTGAAGTGTTACTCCCTAAACCAATAGAGGAAAGCCACATCAGGGGACAGGAGCACACGGTTTCAGCAGCAGTGCTGTGGTTTTTCCCACATGGCTCTATTTAACCATCAGAGGTCAGGTTCAGACAAAAGGCATCCAAACAAACACAACAAAACATTCTCAGATACGCATATACATTCAAGCCTCTCAAGATATTTTATATCAGCTTTTCATTCTCTGTTTACTAAAGCTTTTTTTCTGTTTTGTCTTTAATGTTTGCTTTTTTCTTTGTCTTGAAACTGGTTAGTTTATTTCTCTTATGCTTAATTAATATGCAAGTAAATAAATGTACAGAGAGGAGCATTTTATTGCTTTCAAACAGATCTGAGAAACAAGAAACACAACTTGGTCATATAGAAAGAAGTTATAAATTAGCATAAATGGCATATAGCTCAATTAGTTCATGGAAGAATTAAATGAGAAATGTTTGAGTTTATATTAGGATCTCTGACTTTTGTTTGCAGAATGTGGTATCTGAGGATAATTTAGACATTATTGAGATTTCTGACACATTTGAAATATGATTAGACAACAGTCTACATATGCTCTCTGTTTAATTAGATATGAAAGATATCATTTGTGATTTTTCTTTTGCTAACATCTGTCTCTCTGGTCTTGTCTTGTTTTCTCTCTAGAACAGATTTTTGTGTCCACAAAGATGAGCCTTGTGACACAGTTGGTGAGTATGTCTGGCTGAACTGCTCTTTTTTGTTGAATGCTTCTCATAGTTTCTTCTTGGGAATGTAAAATACCTAAAAAAACAAAAAAAATACAATGTAATATTTCTCACAATCTGTAAAAAGTCTTTTAAGCCACAAGTTACACAACGGCATAGCAACATTGCAGCAAACTACAGTCACGTCAATGAGCTTAACATGGGTAAGCAATACTAATATTTTCTTAAGCAAAAATCTAATTTTCTGTCTTATACAACCAATTTGTAGTTTTTAGGAGCATATTTTTAGGTTCAAAAATAATTTTTTTAATGCATTTTTTTTTTTAGGGAGAATTTTACTTTTGCTTTTGAGTTCCAATTTTTATGAGGAAATATGACCCAGACATAAACAAAAACCTCAAAACATATACACAAACCTCAAAAAATTGCCATATGAGTGACTGATTTTTGCACCATATCAATCACCCAGAATAAGTTAGAATCCTGTCAGTGAGCTTAACGTGGACAAGCACTTACAATTTCTTTAAATAATATAAAAATAAAATGCAGTTTTTGTGTCAAAGTTCTTCAGGACACCCTGATACAACTAGTTCCTGTGTAGAGATTTTGATATGGACCATTAAGCATTCTGACATAATCCCGTCAGTATTCAGTCATTGATGGAGAAACACGAAAACAAGAGACGAATGTTTGCTCAATTATATAAACATGCCTTTGGGTCTTGAGATCGTCAGAGCGTGTCTTTTTAATCCAGAGTTTTCGTCATTGTAATTTTGATTTCTCTTAAACTCAGAACAGATCTCAGAACCTCAGCCGATCTGTGAGTCCTGGCCACCTGCCGTTTTCACATTTCTCTGTATGGGGCATTTGAAAATAGTCATGTCACTTCCCCTTCCCTGACCCCTTGGATTCCAGCCATTCAAGAGCAGAGCCAGGTGACTCATATTCACCCGTATCCCAGCATACCCTTCCCTAGCCTGGGGAATGCACACTGAACTGTGATCTGCTCTTGAGCTGTGTTCCAAAACTACAACTTTGTGGCTTTCTTCTTTCTAGAGAGGTAGCTATTTAAATGATTATTTCACTTCTGAATAAAAATTTCCTGATAATTTACTCAACCCCATGTCATCCAAGATGTTTATATTTTTCTTTCTTCATTCGAAAAGAAATTAAGGTTTTTGAGGAAAACATTTCAGGATTTTTCTCCATATAGTGGACTTCAGTGGGGTTCACCGGGTGGAAGGTCCAAATGTCAGTTTCACTGCAGCTTCAAAGGGCTCTACATGATCCCAGATGAGGAATAAGGGTCTTATCTAACGAAACGATCTTTTTTTTTTTTTAAACAAAAATTTATATACTTTTTAACCACAAATGCATGCGATGCACCACGCATTACGTTGAAAGGTCACGTGTGATGTAGGCGGAAGTACCGTGGTAGGTTGAAAAACTTAATCTAATTTTCTCCTCCAACTTCAAAATCATCCGATATCATTGTTTTACCTTTTTTTTTCTAAAGTCCGCTTGGCTTAATCTTTGCACATTCGCTTGATCGGTACTTCCGCCTACGTCACACGTGACCTTTGTAACGTGATTACATCATGCGTGCGGATCGCAGAGCTAGTACAAGACGAGCATTTGTCATTAAAAAGTATATACATTTTATGTTTTTTAGAAAATGACTGATCATTTCGCTAGATAAGACCCTTATTCCTCGTCTGGGATCACATAGAGCCCTTTGAAGCTGCAGTGAAACTGACATTTGAAGTCCACTATATGGAGAAAAATCCTGGAATGTTTTCCTCAAAAACCTTAATTTCTTGAACATACATGAACATCTTGGATGACATGGGGTGAGTAAATTATCAGGAGATTTTCATTCAGAAGTGAACTAATACTTTAATAAGACAGCATGAAACCTCATGCACTCCCGTTCAAAAGTTTGGGGTTGGTAAGATTTGTAATTTGAAAGAAGTCTCTTCTGCTCACCAAGCCTGCATTTATTTGATCAAATATACATTAAAAACAGTAAATTGATCTATAGACAGCAACTCTGTGCTTTAATAAAAAACGTTTTCTAATGGAAAGCGACAATAATCCATTTTTATTTACCCTTACATACTTTTACCAAGTATTTCTTTATTAAACAAAATATTATTTTTCTCTATTTGTCTGAGCTCAGCAAAATGCATTATAAGCTTAACTCTCTGCAAAGGACACATGCTACATTTTGGTCAAAAAAGTATCTTAAAAGGCACTATAATATTTGACAAGGTCAAGGTTTGGCTGGCTAGCATGGCTAAGTTTGCCCCTGCTGGTCGATGCTGTAACTGCCCCCCCCCCCCCCCCACCTTCTCCATTGAAAGGCATTCAGAAGTAGTCGTGTTTTCTGATTACTACAATTCTTTCTTTCTTTTTTTGTAGCTAGATTAACTCATTCAGTTACTTTTTAATGGGAGAAAAAGAAAAATTGGGATTTGTGCAATTATTAGGTTGTGATTTGTTTGCATGACACTCATAGCATAAATAATTTGGATTACTACTAATTTGTAATTGTAAGTTGTATTACTAAAAAACAGCAGATTCAATATTTGTCAAACTGCATTCAAACACACAGGAAATCCAAACTTTAAAATTATGAATTTTATGAACAGAATCACACAAAACAGAAAAGTCAGTGTCAAACTGAATAAATGTGTTAATGGCATTATGGTGAATATATAATTAATTGCTTGTGTTAAAGTTTACCTAATTCTAAAGAAATGAAAACATTTTTGCAAGAAACATTGTAAATTAGAACTGCATACTCATGCTCTCTACCTTATCCACCTTATTTTTTATCTTAAGAGCATATCTGGCAATTTGTAAATCAAATGTGTGGGTCTTCTGGTGTCATCTGCTTCTAGTTATTTTTAGGTGTACAACAGCTCATTATGCTGCTTTACATGGCAAACTGTTATTTCTTACCATATTATTTTAATGTGTTTTTGTAATTATAAACATGCTGGTTTGTAGTGCAAATAGCTGTACTGTTTACTGCACTTAGTTATTATTCTAGTTATTTACTAGTAGCAGCTAATGAATTGGAAGTTGGAAGAAAAATAAGGTGGATAGAACAGCTTTTGCATTGGTTTAGTTTTTCCCAATTGCTTAAACATTTCTTGAAATTATGCCTCCTTTTCTCAAAACTCTAAACAGAAATCCACAGCTTCTCACCCAATTCCTCAAACTTCCTATTTTCAGGTCAAAATGAAGCTCTTTACTCAAAACCAAGAGATATTGTTCCAAAACTGAATAAACTAACTCAGGCTCTTTTATCTATATATTGAAGGTTCTGATTGGTAAATTTTGACTCTTAGGCCACGTTCACACTGTACATTTTTGCGATTGACAACCACATTTACTTACAGGTATGAGTCTCGAAATGTCCCTTTCACACAAAAACTTACAATAGCATCTGGAACACTGTCTGTATGAACGTGCAACAAGAGTCAAGCCCGTATTTTCTTACTAGTAACCATAACAACAGTGACCAATGTAATATTAAAGATGGCGACGTCCATAAAACTGAAAAGTCTTATCACTTTTGACATGACGAGTCTAATTGAACCGTGTGCTCATCCATCAAAACTTCATTAACCAACAGCAACATGTGAACACGCGCTAGCCGGAGTCTTTAACCGTTGCACTCGCGTCACGTCCTTTGTTGCGACGTCTCGTGAATGACACGGCATTAGAATTTCGAAAAGAAACACAAAACTGACGGGAGTGGAGAACAGTGACTCAGTGGCATAGCGTCTGGGCATGCACGGTATGCACGTGCATATGGGCCCGGGCGGATTGGGGGCCTGCTATTATGGGCTTAACCCCAGAGTATACTTCCGGGCGGCGTCCGCGCACCGTCCGCATCGCAGAATTTTCGTCATCAGGAGGGTTCTCGGACGTCTGCACTCCCCATCTGCATGCAGCACATTTTTTTGTGATGGCACGGACAGTGTGTGTACTGTACAACAGCCCATGCGAGAGTGAATTGAGTGCTTGAAAACAAAAGTCCACGCAATGCACACGCATAACTTGTCTTTCTGCTGCCAAATACTTTCAAAAGCTCGCATGCGTGTGTGCGCGAGACAGAACCCAAGTACAAATGTTCAGAAAAATGAAGTATGATAGAAATAATGTTGTTGTCAATAACTTGCTATAGCCTAAAATCATTAAGAAGCTGAATAAATGGACCATTAAATGGTCCATGCCATGTCTTAGCGATGATCTATTGTATTTGACAGGTATTCGCTTTTATGTCATTTTTAAAGTGGGTTTCTGCAACTTATGCTTGCAGTAATGTAAGTAGTACAGAATTTTAAATGAGTCATATTGGTTTTCTGAAATAAAGAAGAGAAAATACACTATGTCTGCACATTTTACAGTTTTTGCCCATTGCTTGAACACATTTTGCAAAACTTTGCTCATTGTGCCAAAACTCTACACACGAGTAAACATGACACAACACTGGGAAATATACCATTCACATCTGTGACAAATTGAAATTTTGCTATCAAACCCTAACATTCCTTTGTCAAAATGTAACTCTGATGACAAAATGACACACACTTGCATCATATGCTTACACTTTCAGATCAGGGGGAACACACTAGTCTACTTTATATAAAACACTGCAGTCTTTAATTTTCACTGTTTTTATTCAGTTTATCAGTTAGCATTCTGTGAAGCTCAATGCAACACCTACAGTTTTTGTTCAAATTTTTTTTCCAACAAAGGTTTTCACAACAACCAAAAATTAAAGTACTGAAAGGTTACAAATGACATCAACTCAATACTGCACATCACAGTACTATACAGTACAGTAAAGTAAATGCAGTAACGCAAAAATAATACAAAAATAAAACATAATACACTACTGTAAATACAGAAAAACAGGCCAATTGTGCGTGGGTGGGATTATAGATCCTGCCGTCTGTTTGGGTCTGGCCACATGATCCACCACCATTGCTCTAATATCATCTGAAATATTGTTCCGTGCATAGCCCGTTTGACCATGTCCTACTCCTCTCTCTCTTTGTCAGGGGGGAATACTCTTTATCAACGACATAAAATGCACATAAAACTTGATGGAAACATATTTAGAGAAGAAACTTCTAGTAAATTTATTAGGAATAAAACATGTGCATTAAAAAAAGTCTGTGACAGAATAATTAATTCATAACTGTAATAATCTTCAGACTCATCGCATCTGAAATTATGCTATGATCATTCTGAAATTC
Source organism: Chanodichthys erythropterus (assembly GCF_024489055.1). Classification (NCBI taxonomy): domain Eukaryota; kingdom Metazoa; phylum Chordata; class Actinopteri; order Cypriniformes; family Xenocyprididae; genus Chanodichthys; species Chanodichthys erythropterus. The sequence continues at coordinate 7,860,497 of NC_090231.1, read as the reverse complement.
CAAAGCCAGAGTTGAAAAGCCGTTTTTTTTTTTACATTTTTTTAAATGGATCCGCAGCCATGCAAAGTCAAAATGATGGAGGAGTGCAAATGTACTGTTGTTGTCATTCCTAGAATATTTTTTTTCACCATTTTTGTCTGCAGGTTAGTGATAATATCTTATTCATATTAAAGTCCTGGGACTCAGTCGCATAAGACGCACCTCCCCCCGTCACTCCCGTAAATAACCACTCTGCGTGTGAACGTAAACATATTAAGGACTCAAATACAGGGCTGACAACCTTATTCTGCTGCTGTGTGAACGTGGCCTTAATGTTTCCACCTGGGTATTTGTGTGCTAATTGAGCTGAAGCTGTGCTGACTTGAGTGAAGAATATTGAATGCTATTGCTTTCTAAATGACCGCATGGTCTAGGCAATGAGAAATTAAGGGATTTGTGTCTAGAGTTTTGCAGTGACAGTTCAACAATTCTGACTCATGTGTCAAAACAAGGGAGTAGTGTTTATAGTTTAGGGAAATGGGTGTGCGTTTTGATAAATGGTGTTATGGTTTTGAAATTTTAGTTTAAAAGCCTGGTTATAGTGTTTAAGCAAGTGACAAAAACTGTAATGTTGATTATGCAGGCAGCCCACTAGGCTTTGGAACAGAGTCTTGGAGTGAAAGTCTCTATGATATTACGATCTCACGCCCGACGCGTAGCAGCTTTGAGTCAAAGGTTCTGTTAAACAGGTGAAAATTTGCCTATTCTAGAGTTTCCAAACACTCGATAGAGTCATGCTTTTCTTTAGTGTCTGCATACCATGAGACCGTCATCACATCCAGAACGGATTGCAAGCATAGAAGCTACCTCAAGACCGTTTGTTCAGTTCCAGACAATTGGAGCGTGCCATAATTGTTCCGGCATGATGGAAATAATTTGGTCACAGTGGTGCTATTATACAGCAACTGGGAATGGTATCCTTAGAATGATGAGTTTAAGCGGACGTCTGTCTGTATGGGTGGCCCAGTTCCTTCAGGGGAACATTGACATCAACCGTGAAAAACCTGCAGTCTGTGGCAGAAGCCAAGCAAAGGCCTCTATGTCAGGACACGTAAGATAAGCAGACTTTCTATTTCTGTTCCACTTCTTTGTTTCTGATTTAACACTTGCATGATGCAACTCTCCAGTTATTTGACTGTATATGGTCTCGAGTCGATTGGTAGTAGGGTTAAAGCAACCAAGTTAAGTCTGGTGAGTATCTGTCAAATGAGAGCATTTCAGATAACTGCACTGGATAGTCACAAAGACCCAGTAAATAAAGCAATGACCTCACATCATGCCCCACCAGCAGTGGTAACTTAAGAAAACAGACATTCCCGTCTTAGGAAAAAAAAAAAAGAAAAAAAAAAAACTTCGTTCAATCTAATACATTTGCATTTTAAAATGATAGTTAAGAGCCACATTTAACTTGAACAACTTTTGTTTTCTTTTCTTTTCTTTTCTTTTCTTTTCTTTTCTTTTCTTTTCTTTTCTTTTCTTTTCTTTTCTTTTCTTTTCTTTTCTTTTCTTTATTGCACCATTTAATTGGTCATGTGTTGCCCGAAGTTCTTCACAGACACAAAACAATGAAACAATATAGTAAAAAAAAAGGAAGAAAAAAAGATCACTAAAAGATATTAGTCGGTATCCCTTTATAAGTTTCCAGATAGTATTTAAAAGATGTGATTTTAACATGATTTTAGTAATAGCCAATGGATTTGACAGATCTTACAGAGAGAGGGAGATCATTCTAGAGTTTGGGGTCCACTCGGGAGAAAGCTCTGTCATCCTTATGTTGATATTTTGTCTTGGCAACACAGGAGATTTTGATTCTCCTCTCTCAGGGGTCTAGATGGAGTGTAGACTAACAACATACTGATAAGATAAAGAGGAGCTAGATTGTGTGGAGCCTTAAAAACAAATATGAGAATCTTACATTAACATTAACCTTTTTACACCAAGGTTTTTGCATTTTCAGTTTTGTCACAATCAAAGATAAACACTTATTTTATTTTTTTTTTTGTCAAATCAGCAAGAACAAAAGCAAACACAAATTAACTTTGTTGAGGCAGCTTGGGTTTTTGCTGTTTTTTTTTTTTGTTTGTTTTTTTAAACGATTTACGTTTTAAACATTGTAACGATTTACAATGTTTTAAATGTTTTGCCCATCAAATGACTGATGACAATTTTTTATGTAAAAAGTATACTAACTTTATAAGTGCACCACAGGAAACATTATGAAACAATTAAACAACGCAGTTCATGACCACTTTAAATCAAATTATTTAGAAAAAATAGATAAACCTCCTTTCCTCTGGATTATGCAATACTAGAAATTATCCATTGCATTCCCATTTTGAAGCACATTGTGGATTATTTTAGTAAATGGGCCAAATGTGCTTATGGGATTACAGCAAAATAAATATTTGCCTTAAAAAGATGTGGAACAATTTAATGAAAACTCTGTTGCATCATCTTTGTTGTATTTCCATTTAAATGGAAAGTCTAAGCATCTGGAATCACCCTTTGAACTCGGTTAAAGGTTGTAATTATTAAACGAGAGGAAGTTCCCCATTCAGTCAGGTACATGGGAGGAGCGGAGACGCCCTGTCTTGGAGATCATTCAGAGCACAAGTCTGTTTAAATGGAGCTCCTCTCTTTTCAGCTGATGTACAAGGATCCCATTGAGATACGGTTTGATTGAGAAGGGATAAGCTCATACCTCAGGCTTAATGTCTCCCATCTCAAATTCACTTCCTGGCTTTTGAAGTCTCTGTTTCTTTGAGTTCTTCGCCCTGAGCAATGGTCCACAACTCATGTGAGATCTGATATGAGAGGTTTAACTTTTACGGCTGCCCCACAAGACTGAGACAAGAGGGAAACCGTACCTGACTTGGAGAATGGAGATTGACATATTTGTTTTGTCTGTTAAAAAAATGTAAACTTTAGAGAAAATCAGAGCACATTCCCTCGTTGCTTTGTTCAGATATTTCTAAACTAAAACAAGCAAAACTAAATATTTACATTTTCTGAAAAACCTGTACTGTATGTTAGGGTATTTGTCATGGTGTTGCTATGCAGTTGCTAAGCTAAGGTGTTCTGAATGTTTTTAGTACATTTCTTTGTGGCTGTTATGAGTGGTTGCTATGCAGTCTTCATTTTTATGGTTTTTGGCGCTGTTTACACCTGGAATTAATATGCGTTTTGGTCGATCTGATCACAAGTGGACGAGGGAGACACATACCTGTTTACACCTGGTGTTTTAATCCATCTCTTTTGTCCATTTTCAACCACTTCTGTCCGGATTTCTTCGAGGGGAGGGTCTATGAGCAGGTAAATGTATGATTTTTCAGATCTTTTGATCTAATGGACAAAATAAACTTATGCAATGTACATATGAACTTGCCCAGGGAAAACATAAAGAGCTGCAGCTTTTGTTTCTGCTCTGACAGCCACAAGACCAGTGAATTCATGTTAGAAATCAGGAATATTGTGCTTGGTGTGTTTTTCATCTTCAGCCGACAAAATTTAAATCCCACCTGGCTAGTGCGCTTCCCATAATGTTTCTGCGTTAGATCAGATGGGGAGTAGATGGTCTTTTGTGGCTGTTTGAACACATTCGACCACATGAGTATTTCCATTAGGAAAGCTATCAAATGCATTTTTGACTACCTCTGAAAGTGGCTAAAAGCGGACAAGCTCAAAACGTTTTACACCTGTATTTAGCGTCGTCCACTTGTGATCCGATTGACAGAAATGTATCTTAATACCAGGAGTAAACAGGGCCTTAGTTTTAAAGTGCCCCATTACTGTATGACCTTTTATGTCAAGTTTTTGAATGTAAAAGGTCTACAAAGTTTTAAAGATCAAAGTGCATGATAAGTAAAGTTATTGTCTCCTAAAAGAAAGAAACGATTCTGAGGGTTGCTAGGTTGATCTGTCCCATGCCAAAGCATCCCACCCTGTACAGTACCCTGTATCCTGTACAGATGCTGACCAACGGCAACAGACACTTGGTCGGGTTTTGGCAAATCAATGTGTCGAAACCATCTGTTGCCGTGGTCAGCGCTTGTTTTCACCAATTGAACATGCTGATTCCGTGTTTGTCGGGTCTTTGAATGTTTGAGAAATTATGTATTTTAATCTGGTGATTATTTGTGTTGGTCTCTGTCTGTCGGTGCAGTGTGAATTGGCATTTAAAAGCATTCACCCTCTCAGACTCTTTGTTTTGCAATGTTTTTTTGAGTTACAGAATTAAATAACTATGGACTTAATTTGGCTTTTTAGCCACTGATGAAAAGGAAAAATTATTCTTTTCATGTCAAATTGAAAACATGTATTTACAAATGACTTAAAAATGATATGATTTTAATTGTTTGGATATTATAAGTATTCACAAGTATATAAATCATCACTGCTGCAGCCAATCAATCACATAATTTTTTGTAGTATGAATAAACCTTTTGGTGATTAGTGTTATGGCAATATTTGTTGAAATTTGTTTCCATTTTGACAACATATTCTGTTGATTAGTTTTGAAAAAGTCAAATTAAATCCTTTGTTACTTAAAGGTGCTAAAGAGGATCTTTTCGTCGACTGAGAAACCAAAGACTGTTAGTGAGTTTTTTAAATGAGCGCATATTACTTGAAACTGTGCACGAGTATTGGAACATGAGTGTTTACCACCAGCATTCGCTGTGTAGTGTTAGTGGATTCATTATGTCGGACTCACCGCAGGTTACTCCTGTCTCCTGACAAAAACATTGCATGCGGCGCCTGTGGAGTGTGGAAAGTTACTGGAGCGTGCAGCCGCGCAACTCTCTCACAAGGAACGTCATGGCAGTGATTGACAAGCCAGAGGGCCAATCGTTTAAACGTTAAATCGCGTAAACGATTGGCTGATGTTTTTAAGGCCCTACCTCGTGCACAGATGATGTATATTAATATTATTCCTTTCAGTGCACCTAATAAATAGTCTTTTATCAGTTAGTAAAGACAGTTTCAAGTAATATTGCAAAAATCTATAAAACAAAACATCCTCTGTAGCACATTTAAAAGAAAAATAGTCGATCAGACGTAAATAGTGAATCTGATCCCTTAGGACAGTAGCAGCATAATTTGGGGCATCATTCATATCTGTACACTCTTAGAAGAAGAGGTTTTATATGGAACCTTAAAGGCTTTTGTCAGGCACTTACATAGAACCTTTTACGGGTTCCATCATGGGATCATTTTATTGATTTAGCTTTAAAAAATGAATTAACGTCATTGCAGAGACTCTGTTCCATCCAGTGAAATCACAAAACAAAATGCACAGAAATGTGTCTCTTGACATGTAATCCCTGATGAACATCTTTGGTTTTAATGAGAAAAGAAAAAAAAAACTATACAAGGGTGAATTAGAACCCAGAACCTCTCTGACATGCTTAACAAAGGTTCTACCACCAGGCCATTAAGGCACATGTACATTTGATGCAAATCATTGTATCTATTCACTGATGTGAAGAATCTCAGGTCTAATATATATTGTATTATAGTAGATGCAAGTATGAAACCGTCACGTTAAACATGACTTCTATGTCGATAAATTAAACTCAGTGTACTACTGAAATTAATTTCTGGACATTGTAATGTTATTTTTTTCTGCAGTTGTCATTTTTACCTTCCCACCCTTCTGTCCAACCCACTTTTTAAAATAAAGTTACGCCACTGGATATTATGCAATCCTTTAAGACATTTCTCTTTATATAGAACCTTTATGACATAAAGCGTTCTTTAAAATTGAGTCATGAACCCTAGGGTTCTATATAGAACCCCATTGAACCCTTTTTTTTCTAAGAGTAACAGAGCGAGACTAATTACATGCTGAAGTTGAACTCTTTGGCTTAGTGGTTTGTTCAAATAACACTAAATATGAGGCTTTGGTCAATAGTTGATCATTAATTCACAAACCTCATAGTTTCAAAACTCTACTGAGTATAGGTCACATAGTTTTAAGAGTTGACCTTGTGTATAGTACAAACAGACAAATATCTGCGTTTTGGGATTTCCTTCGCGTCCTGACTTGCTGATGCGGGATGTTTAGTCATAATAGGCAACTTCCTTTTCGGCTGTCCCACTTCACTGTGTTTATTGACACTTGCTTCAATGAAGCTCCACGGCCATGAGTTGAACTTTAAGTCATGGTCTGTCGCTAGCGTAAAGCATACTGAACGCCACAAGAAACACCATGAAGAAAAAAAAAAAGCCCACAGACATCTTTTCATGTCTGTACAGGGTGTGTACATCAAGTTTCCGTTGCTCTGTTCTGCACTTCTATTTCATATGGGAATGTGGGTTATGTGAGGAACAGTGAAGCGTGGTGTTCTGGGTAATATGGAATATGGAAATGATCCTGCCGTTCAGTTCTGTTGATTGTCTCCATGGTTTTATAAGCCCTCCTGCACAGTAGGTTCAACATGCCGTTTCCTGTTTTCTGTGGGCCGTTTGAGGGCTTGAAGAGGGATAGTTCAGTGTGGGGCTGTAAAAATGAACCTTTAAATGGAGCAAATCATGGAAAACAAGTCATTAAACTCAAGAAAATCCAATGTAAATCTTATGGAAAATTTGTATTTCACAGTCAAACTTTGTGTTTTTAATATTCTGTGTTTTCTGGCACATATTACACCATTTATTTTTAAATAACATACAATATATTTAATATAACAGTTATGCATCTGTTTAATAATGGGGTGTATTATAAGGGGCCAAGCACTGAAGGTGTTTAGGCACCTACTGTAATCGTTGAAGTTCTTCTTCTTCTTCTTCCATTTCATCTTCTACTTCCGCTCTGGAAGTCCATAGAACCGCTTGTTGGAAAGTTGTGAAATTTGGCACACAGATAGAGGACAGTCTGAACTGTCACCATAGCAAATGGGGAGTCTCTAACTCAATCCCTCTAGCGCCACCAACTGTCCAAATTTTCAATCTTTTATTTAAGCTAATAACTTTTGAACTATAAGGGCAAAATTCTTTTTTCTTCTGATTTCTTGGCTCAAGACGATTCGATTGCACCCTATGATATCATTTTCCGTCATGAAAATGTTCCTGTTATTTTGAATTTTCTAGAATTGTGACACTATAATTGAAGCTCCTCCTAGGCCGTTGTTCCAGTTTTCCCGAAAATGGACTATATGCACGGAGCGTTCTTTAGAACTTCCGCATTAATATAAGCCAGCTCGAAAACTTCCGGTGAGATGTCATTTGCTGGTGTGTTGAGCATCAGTAGTGTAATACTTAGTTTATAATCAGAATATAGTCACTTCAATAGTGTGGCATAGCATTAATTTAGTTATTCAAACGTAAGACAGCATAAAAAAATAAAAATAAAGACGTACCTCAATGTTCCTCGGCTAAATTCAATTCGACCATTAGTTTTCACACTTTTATGTGGAAAAAAAACTTCAAAAATTAAATATTTATTGTGCACTTTAGTTAGATTAATTCAATAAAATGTGTGTTTTCACAAGTGTGCTGAAATCATTGATCTTGCACTGCACTGACTGACAGCTGCTGTGATTACAAAGGGAAAGCACGGTGCTCGCTTTCTGTGTAATTCACAATAAAAGTTATTGTTTTGCATAAGATTTTGTGAGTATTTCATACTTCACATTGACAAAATGCATTTTAAACCTAGTTATTTTATAATGTTTAATATTTAGTCAAAAACGAAGTGAAAAACGTTTAGAGGAAACGTCTCGGTTACGTATGTAACCCTCGTTCCCTGAAGGAGGGAACGGAGACGTACGTCAGTAGTGACCGACGAATTGGGATATCGCTTAGAGAGCCCTATCATCTTCGTGTAAACTAAAACAAGCCAATGGAATTGGCGTGTGATATTTGCATAATGCGCACCGCCCCCGACAGGTGTATATAAATAGGAAGCAGATGCAATCGCACTCTGTTTTTCGCTGAGGAGACAACTGGTGTCCGCACTACAGCGAGGGTACAGAAACTGTGGCGACGGGACGTACGTCTCCGTTCCCTCCTTCAGGGAACGAGGGTTACATACGTAACCGAGACGTTCCCTTTCAGTCGGTCACGTTCGACGTACGTCAGTAGTGACCGACGAATTGGGATCCCAACTAAAGCGCCACAGTTACGAAACCCCTTCCAGTGCCCAGCACAAGCTCAGCCGCCCATAGCACCGGCTGGCGGTGAAGGGGGCGAGCTTACACCGAGAGAGTCTACTGCTGTCTAACCACTACCCACTAAGTAAACTAGACACACTGGGGAAAGCGAACCCGAAGGGACGCTGCGGAAACCACTACCTACCCAATGGGGGAGGAGTTTACGTGGGAATACACACATGGACTGGCCCGGGGGGGCAGTACGCATATGGAGTCCCTGGGATGGCTCCACCTGGTTAGGGGGAGACTCATCTGACAGGTGACAGCAGAGCTGGCTCTGCTAAGGGAAAGACACGGACTCGGCCCGTAGGGAGTTTTAAACCGTGGAAAATACACATATGGGACCGCTCACGTAGAGGGGTCACGACATATGGGCCCCAGCCAACAGACAGCGTCAGCGACGGATGTAGGCCTGGCATCAGACACTCCGCAATGTCCGAGCCGAAGGGGGAGGCGGAGGAACTCGACAGGGTTCGCCAAGCGGGGAACACGACTGGAGTGAAAGTATGCACGTATCCGGCCAGTGGCGGGAATGGCATTGCAAGCCGACACTTAGAGTGGGTACAACACGTCTACCGACTAGAGGATGCGAGTACACGTGAGGATACCGGCTCTACACGTAGGCTATAAAACCTAGCGAACGTGTTTGGTGTCGCCCAGCCCGCAGCTCTACAGATATCTGTCAGCGAGGCGCCATGAGCCAGCGCCCAGGAAGAGGCCACCCCTCTGATAGAGTGGGCTCTCAACCCGAGCGGGCAAGGCACGCCCTGGGATTCGTACGCCAAGGCGATGGCATCCACTATCCAGTGGGCCATCCTCTGCTTGGAGACAGCCTTTCCCTTCTGCTGGCCTCCGTAACAGATGAAGAGCTGATCTGAGGTCCTAAAGCTTCGCGTTCTGTCCACGTAAACGCGCAGAGCGCGGACGGGACAGAGCAAAGCTAGGGCTGGGTCTGCCTCCTCCGAGGGCAGCGCTTGCAGGTTCACTACCTGATCTCTGAAGGGAGTGGTAGGAACCTTGGGCACGTATCCAGGCCGGGGTCTCAGGATGACGTGAGAAGCACCGGGCCCGAATTCTAGGCACGTTTCGTCGACCGAAAATGCATGCAGATCCCCTACCCTCTTCAGGGAAGCCAATGCAACCAGAAGAACCGTCTTAAGAGACATTAGTTTCAGGTCGACTGATTGCAAAGGTTCGAAGGGATGACCCCGGAGAGCTGTGAGAACCAGGGTCAAATCCCAAGAGGGTACGGAGGAAGGGCGAGGAGGATTCAGTCTCCTGGCCCCCCTCAGGAATCTGACGATCAGATCGTGTTTCCCCAGGGACTTACCCTCAACTGCATGGTGATGTGCGGCAATGGCGGCAACATACACCTTGAGGGTGGAGGGAGACAGCCTTCGCTCCAACCCATCTTGCAGAAAGGAAAGCACGGATCCGACCGAACATGATCGGGGGTCCTCTCGGCGAGAGGCGCACCATTCGACGAACAGGTTCCACTTCAGCGCGTAGAGATTCCTAGTAGAAGGAGCTCTAGCGGAAGTGATGGTGTCTACGACCGCTTGCGGGAGATCACTCAGAACCTCCGCATCCCGTCCAGGGACCACACGTGGAGGTTCCACAGATCGGGAGGCGGGTGCCACAGGGTGCCCCGTCTCTGAGTCAGGGTGTCCTTCCTCAGAGGAATCGGCCAGGGAGGTGCTGTCACGAGGAGAATGAGGTCTGAGAATCAGGTCCGAGTGGGCCAGTACGGAGCCACTAACAGAACCTGCTCCCCGTCCTCCCTGACTTTGCACATGAGTGCGAGAAGGCTCACTGGGGGAAGCGCATGTTTGCGCAGACCCGGGGGCCAGCTGTGTGCCAGGGCATCCGTGCCGAGCGTGCCGCCGGTCAGGGAATAAAACCACTGGCGGAGGGCAGTTTCCGGGGAGGCAAGCAGGACTACCTGGGCCTCGCCGAACCGCTGCCAAATCAGCTGGACCGCCTGGGGGTGGAGCCGCCACTCGCCCGCAAGTAGATGCTGCCGTGACAGCTCGTCGGCTGCACGGTAGAGCACACCTGAGACACGAGTGGCCCGAAGGGACCTCAGATCCTTCTGACTCCACAACAAGAGATGGCGGGCGAGTTGCAACATGCGACGGAAGCGTAGACCACCTTGACGGTAGGTGTACGCAACGGCCGCAGTGCTTAGTGAGCGGACTAGAACGTGCTTGCCTGACAACAGCTCCTTGAAGCGGGCCAGCGCAAGACGAACCGCTAGCAACTCGAGGCAATTGGTATGCCAATGCAGCTGAGGCCCCGTCCAAAGACCTGTCACTGCATGCCCGTTGTACGTGGCCCCCCATCCCGTGGCAGAGACATCTGTGGAGACCACAGCGTGCCTGGACACTCGTTCGAGGGGTACTCCGGCCCACAGGAACGAAGGGTCCAACCACCGGACAAGGGTGCGACGGCAGCTCGGTGTCACGGGGACACGGAGCGTGCCGCACTGCCACGCCCATCTCGGGACCCGGCCGCGGAGCCAGTGTTGAAGCGGTCTCATATGAAGCAATCCGAGCGGCGTTACCGCGGCTGCAGATGCCATATGCCCCAGGAGCCTCTGAAAATCTTTCAGTGGAGCCGCTGTCCTGCACTTGAGCGAGCTCAGGCAGTTCAACACCGACTGGACGCGCACCTCGGTGAGACGCGCAGTCCGTGCGACCGAGTCTAGCTCGAGACCGAAACAAGAGATCCTCTACCCGGGGGCGAGTTTGCTCTTGTCCCAGTTGACCTGAGGACCCAACCGGTTGGGAGCTACAACCATGTCGGGTAGGACTTTGTACTGACATGCCCGACCCTCGAACGCAGACCGACCTAGGAAGGGTCTGTGTCGAGGCAGAATCGAGACATGAAAGTATGCGTCCCTCAGGTCTATTGCTGCAAACCAATCCTGGGGACGGTCCAGGATTGGCCGTAGCCCACCGCCCTTTTACGGTAAAATGAAGTAGGGGCTGTAAAACCCCGCCTTCATATCGGCTGGAGGGACCGGCTTGATTGTACCCTTCGCCAGGAGGACAGCAATCTCCACCCGGAGAACAGGAGCACTGTCCAACGACACCTGAGTGAAGTGGACAGCCCTGAAGACCGGGGGACGCCGGGCGAACTGAATCGCATAGCCGAGTCTGATAGTACGAATGAGCCAACTGGACAGGCTGGAGAGCGCTATCCACGCTTCCAGACACTGAGCCAGCGGGACCAAAGGCACCACAGACGCACCGGGGGTGGGGCAGCAAGGCAGAGAGGGACCCGACTCGGACGGCTTGAGGGCGGCCCGGAGTGGGGTCGGACTCTGCGAGGCAGCAGTGTGCATGGGAGACGGCGCACGGGACGCGGTCTGCACCATCACACTGCCACCTGCTGGCGAATGGGGAGGGAGCTGACAGCAGCGAGGCGGAGCCTGGCACACTGGCAGACACCCCTTGTTGTGACCTGGAGTTTGAGGAAACTGCTCTTTTTGTGGCAAAGTGGGTACCGCTGGACTCCGGAGAGCCAGCGGCGGTAGATGGACAGCCGCCACAAAATCCCCCCGGCCCTCCTCCGGGGTTGGGAGAGCAGATGGAATACTCTCCCAAAGGGCAGGAACCTTCCGCTCCAGGTCGCCCGTCTCAGGGCCGAGTTTTCCCCGACCGCTTGCCACCTGGCTGGCAGAGACGGGCTGGGCACCACGTCCACGCCCGGCACCCTGCTGTTTGGCTGGTGTAGGCTGCTGCTTTGCCAACTTAGCAGGGGCGGAGGAAGACGCAGGCGGGCGCCCTCGGCGACGAGCGGGCTGAGGCTGAGCCACGGGCGGCTGGGTGGAGGCAGCAGCGGACCGCCGTGGCATGACATGTCTGATAGCCTCAGCCTGCTTCTGTGCAGCGGAGGACTGTTGGGCACAGCTCTCCACCGCGTCGCCGAAAAGGCCGACCGGAGACACGGGGGAATCCAGGAACCGATGTTTGTCGGTCTCCCTCATGTCTGCCAAGGTCAGCCAGAGGTGGCGTTGCTGGGCTACCAGAGTAGACATCGCCTGGCCAACAGAACGCGCTGTCACCTTCGTTGCCCGGAGGGCAAGGTCAGTGGCAGCGCGCAGCTCCCCAAGCAGCTGTTGGTCAGGACCTTCCTGGGGCATCTGCGACAGCGCTTTTGCCTGATAGACCTGCAAAAGGGCAACCGCGTGCAGGGCAGAGGCAGCCTGCCCACAGGCACTGTAAGCTTTCTCAGTCAGACCGGCTGAGAATTCACAGTCCTGGGACGGGAGACGCGGCTCACCGCGCCAGCCAGCGGCCGTTGGACACAACTGCGTCGCAACAGACCGCTCGACTGGCGGGATCTCCGCGTACCCCCTGGCTAGCCCGCCGTCCAGGGAGGGGAAGGCGGACGAGGGACCAGGCCCTGTACGAGCCCCAAGCGGAGCTTGCCAAGACCTGGTCACCTCATCGTGTACTTCCGGGAAGAAAGGCATTGGGGGGGGACGCTGGATTTGACCAGCGCGACCCCCCGCCAAGTACCAATCGTCCAACCGAGATGGGCCGGGACAGGGTGGAGGGTTCCACTCAAGCCCGACGCACAAGGCGGCCCGGGAGAGCACAGCCGTAAGCTCGGGATCCGACTCGGGCAACGCTACCGTCCCGGGCGGCAGCGCGTCCGAATCCTCCCCCGAGGACTCAGGCTCACCTTCCGATGCAGCGATCGACATCTGATCCGCCGCCGGCACACCAAAGGTAACGGCTGGACAGTCCGTAGAGGGCCCAGCGGAAACCAACGGTGGCACGATGGGTTGCGGTGCTGATGAGGCGGCAGGGGCCCGAGGAGCGTTTCCGCTCGGCGGGGAAGCCCTGACCGTAATCCTCCGGTCACCCTTCCTATACAGCGCCGTACCGTCATTCCGGTTCCCGGGGCCGGAAAAAACGGTCGTACGCGGCATAGGAGAGGGGACCCCCGCTTCCTGAGACTTCAGGAAGGAAAGTCTCGACCTCAGCATCGCGATAGTCATGTTCCCGCAATGGGAACATGAACCATCCACAAAAGCTGCTTCAACGTGCAGAATGCCCAAACACGAGATGCAACGATTGTGCCCATCAGCAGGGACCAGGGAACGACCGCACCCATTAACGCACAGACGAAATGACATACTGTCAGGGTTCGTCTGTAAAGCTCTTTTAGAAGGGGAAGTCAACTCACTCGTGCTGAAGCACCCAGGGAGCGACGCGATGTGTCAGGTACACCACTCCCTGACACACCGAGGAACCGGCCCAAATCGCTACACACGCACACACTCTTTGTGTTGCTGTGAAAACAGCAGTTTTCGAGCTTATAGCTCAGCTCCTCGGAGACTCGCGACCTCGCTGAACGTGCCCTTTCACCAGCACTGGAAGCTCGCTGTAAATCCTCTTCTGAGGCAATGTTTTAGCATAAAACAAACGAAGAAAGGAGTCTTCTAAAACAGGACACCAGTGAATGGCTCCGAAGCGAAAGACAGAGTGCGATTGCATCTGCTTCCTATTTATATACACCTGTCGGGGGCGGTGCGCATTATGCAAATATCGCACGCCAATTCCATTGGCTTGTTTTAGTTTACACGAAGATGATAGGGCTCTCTAAGCGATATCCCAATTCGTCGGTCACTACTGACGTACGTCGAACGTGACCGACTGAAAGGGAATGACTGATATGTGCGCAAATAAATAAAAAAATAAATAATAAAGTGCTAATTACTGTCTTTTTTATTTTTAAATAAGTGTTTTCTATCAAATGTTAAACTTCCTACATTTTCAAACGTTCGGTTTTACAATGGGGACAATCTCAGAAGGATGAACAAATAATGTTTGTGGTCATCACATTAAAAATAACATTTGAAGTGCTGGGAAAAAATGTGTGTGTGTGCGTGTCTAATTACAGACAAGGCATTTTTAAACAGTCCCAATAGCTTCGTCTTTATTGCAATCAATAAAACTGGTTTATTGGAAAATTAGGTAAATGTGATAACTGCATTAAAATATAAATACAACATTAAAAAGTCAACCATAGATGGTTTTGTGTCAATGTACAACGACTACAGAATGAACAGCTAACAGTTCACCGGAAGTGCTCGAGCTGGCTTAACGACAACCAGGATGTAACCCGTGCATATAGTCCATTGACCCAGATCATTTTCAGACCTCTGCAACGCTTTATCGCATTCTGACCAAACTTGGTCCATGTCATCACAAGCAGGACCTGAGGTTATTTTTGCTTATAACTTCTGGACGGTTTGTCCAAAAATCATAAAAGTGGTCTCGTTAGATTTAGGGCATCATGCCAAGTAAATTAAAAAATTTAATTTCGTAGTAAAATACTCTGTTTTATGAATGCATGAACATATCATTACGAAACTTGGTATGTGTCATCAGAAGTTTTGGACCAGATACCAAACATGCTAGGTTTCGCCTTATGGTAAGTCCAAATATTAGTGTGTGTGGGTTAGTAGGTTACACTGTAAACCCGAATAAGTTGAGCTAACTCAAGAAATTTGAGGTTATCAGTTACATCAAATGTTTTGATTATACATTTTGAGTTCTTGCAAATCAGATGAGTTATTTACTTCACTGTAAACCATAATAAGAAAATTCAGATAATGCCAACTTGCTAATTTGCTAACATGTTAACAATAGCATGGTATAACACTTACTGAATCAGTACAGCAACTTAAAACATGTAACTTACCTGCTCTCAAACCAAGCAGTATGCGCCACTTGTCAACATGATGGTAACTCTTCAAAAATCCACATTAACAAAACCTCTTCTAAATTAGCAAAACTAAACATTAATCACTAAATAAAAAAATGCTTAATTTTAGCATTTACTCTCCCTTTTGAGTGCCATGGGCAAAGCATGCTAGGAAATAGAAATCCCAGTCCAGTTTCAGTTAAACTTAAGTTCATCTAAATTAAAAGAAATTAGTACATACAACTCAAAACAATGAAACAGTTCAGTTTACTTAAAATATATCAGTGCTGTGAACTCAAAAGAAAAAGAAAGTTGTAAATACTCATAACAGTTAGATACTGAATTAATTTGTTCATTTTAAGTTTATCTAACTCATCAATTAAGTAGCCACCGTAGGAAAATCAGAGACATAGGTCGCTGACTATACACTAATGACCAAATGTCAAAATTTTAATAGTAAGTGGCAAAAAATTGCAATCAATGTCAGGTGTGGGTAATTTTTTATGTGTTCATGCATATAAATGTCTATAACTCCTAAACGAAATGAGATATTTTCACCAAATTTGACACACTTATGTATAGGGGCACTCCAAGGACACACACAAAAAAGTGGTAGGACTGTGCCACTTGGTGGCGCTATATTTGAACAAAACATGAAATTGGCTCTAACTACAGTACTGTTGGTCTGATTGACTTCAAAATTGACATGCAATGTCTTTATCTCAGTTGCTATCATAGTCCATTATGACATTGTTGATCTGCTGCTAGCTTCCTTGATTGCTTCTGTTGTGCTTGGTCCCTTAATTGCTGCTTGCAGCTATATTTTAATTTAATATCATTCTGTGAAAAACAATTGAGATATTAAAGAAAATATTTCTTTCTTTTGTGTGTTTGTCATGTAGCTTGAATATATTTTGATTGATTCTCACTGCTGGATAATATCATGTCCATTTAACTTTTAAATAAAGTTATAAAAATAGTCGTAAAATAGTATTAAATAAAAAAAAAGTATTAAACAAACAATCAAATAGTAAAATGGGTTGCAAAAGTTATTCATTTCTTGATGACTTTAGTTTGATATATATATATATATATATATATTTATACATATATAAAGAGATAAAAAAACAGAGGAGAGGGATCCTGAATGGAATGTTTAAAGCAGCTGACCAAGAGAGCTCCTCACAACTCATAACAAAGCATTTGTCCCAGTTCAGCCGGGCCGCCCAAGCTGCTGAGCTGGTAGATTCGCTGTTCTTCTCCCGTCACGAAAGGGCTCAACTTGTGAATGCAAACCACTCTACATGTGCTAACGGCAAATTAACCCCAGATAAATAATCGGCAAAATATCTCCCGGCGCCGTGTGTATTTAGCCATGTCATCTGTCTGGACGCTTTTACTGTGAGCTATGGGGCCCGTGGTCGTATTTGATCCAACAAGTGCTGAGTCAAATACAGCTGGTGATATCATTGCCCCGTCAATCTGTTTCATCACTATTAAAAAATCAGTAAAATTTACAGTGAAAAACTGACAGCTGTGGTTGCCAGAAATTTAACATAAAAAATACGATACCACCATTTTAGGTTTTACAGCTTTAACTTAAATTTAAAGTAAAAAAATATACCATATACCAACCTATTGAAGTACTAATATCTGTTTTGTACCTTTGTAATACACTGACAACCACCTCAAACAGGTAGTGATGAGAAAGCCATATGATGAGTGAAAGTTCACCACAAGTATTTTTAAATAGTTATATATATATATATATATATATATATATATATATATATATATATATATATATATATATATATGTAAGGTGCACAGTCTCACTCACACAAACACTAAACAGTAAATACCATCATGGTAACACACATGACTCTAAAATAATGCAATGCAAAAGAGTTATTTCAATGAAAATACATCAAATGTGAAGCATCACGCATGGAATTCTGGGAATGTCAAGTTACGATTTTTCACTGTAAATTGTATAATGATGTTCTTTTTCACTTCCAAATACTGCAAATTTAACAGTATTTTACTGCAAAATTGCATTAAATGTAGGTCTAGATCTATTAAAGGGCACCTATTATGCCCCTTTTTACAAGATGTAATATTGGTCTTGGGTATCCCCAGAATGTATTTGTGAAGTTTCAGCACAAAATACCCCACAGTTAATTTATTATAACCATTTGAAAATGTCATTTTTGTGGCCTGTTTTAAAAAGAGCTGTTTTGATGTGTACCACTTTAGATATAAATGAGCTGCATATCCCCGCCCTGCCTTTGGATGAGGGCGTAACTTGCATACCTATGGCAATAAAAAGTCGGTAGAAGCAGAATGGCTGAGAATGAGAGACCCGCTGTTTTGTATGGCATTCAGCCGTACATGTTTGAACCGGAATCAGACCCAGATGATGAAGAGACTCCGGCAGAAGAAACACAATTGAGAACGGAGCAGGACGTCTCTGAATGGTTATTTGATACATTTATGTACTTATAGAGTTTTAATCGCGTCCCCTTTGCAATTATGGATGTGCAACACACACACACACACTGTGATAACGTTTGCGCAATTTTTTGAAACTACAAACACAAATACTGTGATAACGTTTGCTAAGTACGTTAGATACACACTATACAAACAAGGTTTAAATTATATACACAGACATTCTACGATGACGACAGCAACTTTAGACGCATTTGTTATTGAATTGTCTGACATCGACTGAAATGACTATTTGCTCAAAAAACATTAAATACACTTACTTCTTCTGGAGGTGACGTTGGATCGCGAACAGTAGGCAACGATCCACACTTGAGGATTAACTTTGAAGCAAGACCTGCTTTGAATTGACCCTCGTTCTCAAAACAGTCAGTCAAAAAATGATTCGCGCAAACATAAAAGTATTTTGGAATTTTGAGTGGCGCCTTTCCTTCGTAAATAAAATCCATCCACTGCGTTTTCAGTGGCTCTGATGTCGGAAGTAATTGAAAACTACTATGTTCATTATTACATCCCACAACAGAACACTTGTTCCTTAGGAGACATTACCAACTGTCGTTGAAACAATGGAGGATGATTGACAGATCACCGACGGCGGGGTCTATGCCAAAACCAGATTGTCAATCAAACCACGTGGGTGGGGCTTAGCGCAATTCTACGTCACAGTGAGAGCAATCTTAGAACAGGGCGTTCTGAGACAGTGCTTATGAATTATTGAGATAGCTCTCTATAGTTCTATTGTTTATCATTCTATATGTTTATCAGTCATCCAGTCAGTCCAACATGTTCTCCAACCAATAGGCCTATATAGGTTGTTTGTCACTTCCCTGAAATACGACCCATTGGAGCGTTTACCCCAAGTTGCGCGCCTATTGACTACAGGACACTTTCATTTTAATTCATGAAACACGACCCATAGGAGCATTTGCTAAAGTTGCGCCCCATATCGACAACAGGACACTTTCATTTTAATGCATTGTTCCCTGTTATCTGCGTCATATTTCGGGTTTCACATAGCTCAAATGGTAGAACATTGCAACATATAACAATATGCAATCATGTGATCATACGATCGTGGATTTGTGTGCGTATAAAGTGTATTATACGCACTATAAATCACTAAGGGTAGGTGTGGTCGTTAATAAAAAAAAATTGTTTTGCTAAAGGGAAATAGGACAAATGGTGTAAAAAGCCCACACATCGCATTTAACTGAACTCGCATTTTGATTGGTAACGACGGTCATAGGTCATTTCATGACGACAGACGTAACACGGCACTGTCATTATTTTTACGCCGGCTAGAGGGCGCATGACTTTAAAACGTAAATATAGGTCGTAATAAGGTGCTTGAAAAACGACCTATAAGGTTTTTAGTTGAAATGACAGTGGATTTAAATTTCTTTTGAGTTTCAGTCTTTTTAACTGTACTTATTTAATTATCCTTAAATTCATAAATTTACCATCCTGTTTTCAAAATTACATCAAATGAAAAAGGAAGGGGTTTAAATAATTTGTTGAGCTCTCTTTTCCATTCTCTTTTCCAGTTGCCATGAAGTTGTACCTTATTAAGCCTACCTGTCTGTCATCTGTAGTTCACACATCCAGACAGTCATTACACATTATAGATTACATTCCATCAACTCACAGCAATCTATAAAAATAACTGCACAGAACGATTGCAGAGACTTGCTTACAGAAACTTGAACTCATCTGACCTCAAACTGTAAATCAGTCCATGACAGATGTAGCAGATATAATTGCAGCTCTTGTCTAAGTATGCATGGCTGTAAAAGAAAACACACACACAAAAAAAACAAAGAAAGCAGAAATAGGGGATTAGAAGAGAAGTGGAGGAATTTAGGACAACATCTGTTTTCCAATCAACCTGCTGTTCTTTTTATATGGCATTCAAAGAAAATAATTTTTCCATCATACAATTCCATCCAGTATAAAAATGGCACAGCCCATTATTTTCCGACATGTGTTTTAGACCTCAGCTCCATGAGTAAAGATGAAAAAATCATCCTGACACAAGCAAATCATCAAGTCATCTATATTGCTAATATGATATTACAGTTTCTGTGCTTGTTGATTGAATTGGGGTTTCAGTCTCCATACATCAATTCGGTATGACATGATTTATTGAAGAATAATGAAGCACAGTTCATTTGTTTTTACATGGCAATTATTTCCAGCATCAGTCATCAAACACTGTGAGCAAATAACAAAGAAATGCTTATTTATGATCTACAGTGGAACATCCAAATTTCCTTTTATTTTTTAATTGCTTTCACCAGCACAGAATATCTTTTAGTGCTTCCAGCAGGGTTTCTGTCTTGTTGCCTTAGAACAATATTTATTGAACCACTTTGTGAAACATGTAAGACTATCTGAAGAAATAATTTTTTTAATAAAATGCGTTAAGTGCTTGTATATCATTGCCTTTTTCTTTTTCTTGTAGGCCTTTAAATCATGCTGTTGTTGTTCAGTATTTTATTTTTTTGCTGTTAGTAAACAGCTGTTTTTTTTCCACAAGCAAACAACCAGATAAGAGTGTGTTAGTGTTACGAATGGGAGACTCAGGCAGGGGATCCAAGTGCAGCGTTTATTTAGAAGTGAGCGTGGTCGTTCAGGCAGGGTCAAACAGGAACAAACAGGAGCAATAAGGAACAGGCAGAGTCGTAGTCAGGGTACAAGCAAGGATCGAGGCAGGCAGCAATGGGTCGTAAAACAGGAATCAGGCAAAATCAATCACAGACAGGCAAACAGGATACAAGGAAACGCTCAGAAATGTGACACAAGTGACAACAAGACTTCGCGATCAGGTGATGAGTGTGTGAGTCTTTTATAGTCCAGGTAATGCATGGCAGCTGGATGTGGTGATTAGTGTAGTGATTGGTGGAGTGAGTGCAGGTGATTGGCAGAGAGAATTGTGGGAAGTGTAGTCCGGGGAGTGACAGGAGCAGACGGTGATCGTTACATAACGCCCCCCTTCCGGAAGGCGCGTCCTCGCGACGTAAAAGGCACGAATAGGGAGGGAGGGTGGGTACATTGGAGCTATAGCGGGACCATGGTCTCCAATGCAGGCTCCAGGGTAGCCATGGTGGATCAGGCGCCACGGGTAACCATGGCGGGTCAGGTGCTACGGGCAGCCAGTGCAGGTGAGGAGTGCCATAACTCCACGGCGGGTCAGGTGGCTCGGGCAACCACGGCAGGTCAGGTGGCTCGGGCAACCACGGCCGGTCAGATGGGTCGGGCAACCACAGCAGGTCAGGCGGGTCAGGCAGCCATGGCAGGTTAGATGGTTTGGGTAACCACAGTAGGTCAGGTGGCTTGGGTAACCACGGCAGGTTAGGGTCCATAAACGGCCATAATTGTTCAAAGGCCAATGACGGCAGTGGCCGGGGGCAGTGGCCGGGGGCAGGGTCCCCACCCACAAGCTCCCCACCTCTAGGTATACTGCCCCCCCCCAAAAAGTTCTTGGGGAAATCAAGGGAGGCATTGGCGGGTTCATGGGCAAGGAGCTCGGGTGGCGCCAGCAGGGCAGATGGCCTGAGCGGCAGCGGTAGAGCAAATGGTCCAGGCGGTGGTGGCAGGGCCGACCAAGGCTGCTCTGTGGCCTTATCAAGGAGAGCGGGCAGTTCGGTGACGGCCTCCATGGCCGTATCAAGGAGAGCGGGCAGTTCGGTGACGGCCTCCATGGCCGTATCAGGGAGAGCAGACAGCTCCGAGACGGCAGCGGGCTCGGGCTGCTCCGGGACGGCAGCGGGCTCGGGCTGCTCCGGGACGGCAGCGGGCTCGGGCTGCTCCGGGACGGCAGCGGGCTCGGGCTGCTCCGGGACGGCAGCGGGCTCGGGCTGCTCCGGGACGGCAGCGGGCTCGGGCTGCTCCGGGACGGCAGTAGAGCTCGAGTTCCTCAACGCACGTAGGACAGCCAAGACATAAAAAGTGAGCACAGCCCTCTGGGCCAAGACAGGACAGACCAGGAGAGCAGGCTGTGCTGGAGCGGACTCACTGGCTGGAGCGGACTCAATGGCTGGAACAACCCCTGCATCCTTGAGCACCGCAGGGGCGGCCATCTTGCCCGTGGGCACTGGCAAAGCAGCCATTTCATCCATCGCGTCCAGGGTGCTTAAGTCCACTGCAATCGGCGAACAAGAGTCCATAGCAACCGGCGAGCTTGAGAGCGTTGAAACCGGCGAGCTTGAGAGCGTTGAAACCGGCGAGCTTGAGAGCGTTGAAACCGGCGAGCTTGAGAGCGTTGAAACCGGCGAGCTTGAGAGCGTTGAAACCGGCGAGCTTGAGAGCGTTGAAACCGGCGAGCTTGAGAGCGTTGAAACCGGCGAGCTTGAGAGCGTTGAAACCGGCGAGCTTGAGAGCGTTGAAACCGGCGAGCTTGAGAGCGTTGAAACCGGCGAGCTTGAGAGCGTTGAAACCGGCGAGCTTGAGAGCGTAGCGGCCGGCTGGCTTGAGAGCGTAGCGGCCGGCTGGCTTGAGAGCGAAGCGGCCGGCTGGCTTGAGAGCGAAGCGGCCGGCTGGCTTGAGAGCGAAGCGGCCGGCTGGCTTGAGAGCGAAGCGGCCGGCTGGCTTGAGAGCGAAGCGGCCGGCTGGCTTGAGAGCGAAGCGGCCGGCTGGCTTGAGAGCGAAGCGGCCGGCTGGCTTGAGAGCGAAGCGGCCGGCTGGCTTGAGTGCGAAGCGGCCGGCTGGCTTGAGTGCGAAGCGGCCGGCGGGCTTGAGTGCGAAGCGGCCGGCGGGCTTGAGTGCGAAGCGGCCGGCTGGCTTGAGTGCGAAGCGGCCGGCGGGCTTGAGTGCGAAGCGGCCGGCGGGCTTGAGTGCGAAGCGGCCGGCGGGCTTGAGTGCGAAGCGGCCGGCGGGCTTGAGTGCGAAGCGGCCGGCGGGCTTGAGTGCGAAGCGGCCGGCGGGCTTGAGTGCGAAGCGGCCGGCGGGTTTGAGTGCGAAGCGGTCGGCGGGTTTGAGAGCGAAGCGGCCACCGGGCTTGAGAGCGAAGTGGCCGGCGGAGACTTGAGTGCGGAGAGCGAATTGGCCACCAGGCTTGAGAGCGAAGCGGCCGACGGAGACTTGGGGATGCCAGCTGCTCGGACTGAAATCAACGGTGGATCGGTCACACTGGAACGCAACCCTCTCCGCTCCCGGACTGATCTAGAGACCTGACGTGACTCTGGGCGATCAGCGGCGACGTGACTTTGCTCTGGGCGATCAGCGAAGGCGTGACGTTGCTCTGGGCGATCAGCGAAGGCGTGACGTTGCTCTGGGCGATCAGCGAAGGCGTGACGTTGCTCTGGGCGATCAGCGAAGGCGTGACGTTGCTCTGGGCGATCAGCGAAGGCGTGACGTTGCTCTGGGCGATCAGCGAAGGCGTGACGTTGCTCTGGGCGATCAGCGAAGGCGTGACGTTGCTCTGGGCGATCAGCGAAGGCGTGACGTTGCTCTGGGCGATCAGCGAAGGCGTGACGTTGCTCTGGGCGATCAGCGGAGGCGTGACGTTGCTCTGGGCGATCAGCGGAGGCGTGACGTTGCTCTGGGCGATCAGCGGAGGCGTGACGTTGCTCTGGGCGATCAGCGGAGGCGTGACGTTGCTCTGGGCGATCAGCGGAGGCGTGACGTTGCTCTGGGCGATCAGCGGAGGCGTGACGTTGCTCTGGGCGATCAGCGGAGGCGTGACGTTGCTCTGGGCGATCAGCGGAGGCGTGACGTTGCTCTGGGCGATCAGCGGAGGCGTGACGTTGCTCTGGGCGATCAGCGGAGGCGTGACGTTGCTCTGGGCGATCAGCGGAGGCGTGACGTTGCTCTGGGCGATCAGCGGAGGCGTGACGTTGCTCTGGGCGATCAGCGGAGGCGTGACGTTGCTCTGGGCGATCAGCGGAGGCGTGACGTTGCTCTGGGCGATCAGCGGAGGCGTGACGTTGCTCTGGGCGATCAGCGAAGGCGTGACGTTGCTCTGGGCGATCAGCGAAGGCGTGACGTTGCTCTGGGCGATCAGCGAAGGCGTGACGTTGCTCTGGGCGATCAGCGAAGGCGTGACGTTGCTCTGGGCGATCAGCGAAGGCGTGACGTTGCTCTGGGCGATCAGCGAAGGCGTGACGTTGCTCTGGGCGATCAGCGAAGGCGTGACGTTGCTCTGGGCGATCAGCGAAGGCGTGACGTTGCTCTGGGCGATCAGCGAAGGCGTGACGTTGCTCTGGGCGATCAGCGAAGGCGTGACGTTGCTCTGGGCGATCAGCGAAGGCGTGACGTTGCTCTGGGCGATCAGCGAAGGCGTGACGTTGCTCTGGGCGATCAGCGAAGGCGTGACGTTGCTCTGGGCGATCAGCGAAGGCGTGACGTTGCTCTGGGCGATCAGCGAAGGCGTGACGTTGCTCTGGGCGATCAGCGAAGGCGTGACGTTGCTCTGGGCGATCAGCGAAGGCGTGACGTTGCTCTGGGCGATCAGCGAAGGCGTGACGTTGCTCTGGGCGATCAGCGAAGGCGTGACGTTGCTCTGGGCGATCAGCGAAGGCGTGACGTTGCTCTGGGCGATCAGCGAAGGCGTGACGTTGCTCTGGGCGATCAGCGAAGGCGTGACGTTGCTCTGGGCGATCAGCGAAGGCGTGACGTTGCTCTGGGCGATCAGCGAAGGCGTGACGTTGCTCTGGGCGATCAGCGAAGGCGTGACGTTGCTCTGGGCGATCAGCGAAGGCGTGACGTTGCTCTGGGCGATCAGCGAAGCCGTGACGTTGCTCTGGGCGATCAGCGAAGCCGTGACGTTGCTCTGGGCGATCAGCGAAGGCGTGACGTTGCTCTGGGCGATCAGCGAAGGCGTGACGTTGCTCTGGGCGATCAGCGGAGACGTGACTCATTGTTGCGGCCGCCATTTGGTGAGTGTCATCTGGCGCGGCGGCCATCACACACCCAGACGAGGAATCGCGTTCCTCCGCGACACCCACAGTAAACGGAGATCCACTCAGTAGCAACGCCAGCTCTATATACTGTTCTAAAGTCCCATTTGGCTCATGTATAGGCATAATAGAGCTGAGCGGTTCAGACAGTCCCCCGCGAAAGAATGTCATAAGACATAACTCATCAAAGCATGTTAACGGAGCCAGTTCAATAAAGTCCAAAACATAATCTTCAATGGATTTGTCTCCTTGACGGAGACTGATCAACTGGGCGGATGGATTCATAATTGTTGAGACAGGAACACTCACGGTAGCTGCTGGATCTAGTGAGCCGAAGTCTTCTGTTACGAATGGGAGACTCAGGCAGGGGATCCAAGTGCAGCGTTTATTTAGAAGTGAGCGTGGTCGTTCAGGCAGGGTCAAACAGGAACAAACAGGAGCAATAAGGAACAGGCAGAGTCGTAGTCAGGGTACAGGCAAGGATCGAGGCAGGCAGCAATGGGTCGTAAAACAGGAATCAGGCAAAATCAATCACAGACAGGCAAACAGGATACAAAGAAACGCTCAGAAATGTGACACAAGTGACAACAACACTTCGCGATCAGGTGATGAGTGTGTGAGTCTTTTATAGTCCAGGTAATGCATGGCAGCTGGGTGTGGTGATTAGTGTAGTGATTGGTGGAGTGAGTGCAGGTGATTGGCAGAGAGAATTGTGGGAAGTGTAGTCCGGGGAGTGACAGGAGCAGACGGTGATCGTTACAGTTAGTATGTACAGGCTGCTTCATGCTTACTTTTTTCACATTGATTAATTGACTTATTCCAAAACCTACTGTAGCCAGATCCTATGTAGACAACGTAGGAAACATTTTAAGGCATCATATTTGCGCTCCCAACCAGGCATGAACTTTTTCGTAATGTACTAATTCAGAATGCCTTCTGTTATTTTTACAGATCAAAAATAATATGCTATAAGATAAGATAAAATAAGAAATATTCCCACAGCCTCCATAAACTAGAGGTAAGTGAGGATTTGAAGAGAGAAAGAGTTATATTTTTAGTTAAATTGAAAGCTTCTTCTGGTGCAGCTTCAAACAGCCAAAAACATCTGTCTGATGCATATGTATGTGTGAAACGCAATGAATACTGGGTTGATTTTTCTATTCAGTAAGAAACAATTCATAGAAAGAGTAGCTAGAATAATATTTGCTGTTTTCTTCATATAGGTTTCCTCAATGTGGTCCTAATCTCTTAGCCTGGGTGCCAGCCCGAACCCCGCCCACAACATTTTTTGGACGGGAAGTTCGGTCTGGACTCGATCCATTGTGGAGTAATTATGAAGGCCGAGCCAATCAAATTGCCAGGGCGGGCTTTAATCGATGATGGACAGGCTATCTGCGGTTACGTAACCACCCACGTCATCAAAGAGCGCTTGGGTTGAATTGGTTTTCACCAACGATGACTGCAGCTGGAGAAGTAAGATGTTTAGATTCCGCTATCACGTCTGTAATAAAAGAAATTAAGCGCATTAACAAAGAACCGCAATCAAGGCATTTGTCGATGGGAAAGATGTGTTTGCTGTCCTTCCAACGGGATTCGGCAAAAGTTTAAGTACAAGTTCAACATACGTCACTTACTGCGTTGCTCTGATTGGTTGTAGGTCTATCCAATTGAGTGCAGAGGTTTTTTTTTTACTGGTTCAGTTAAGACACGCCCCATAATTCAAGTGCAATGGAGCAGTATCAGACTCACATTCTGCCTAGAATATGAGTATGACGAAGTCAGGCTACTAATCTCTGAGAATGACATATGTATAGCAAAAATCACACAATCTGAAAAATGTGATATACCATATGCTCATCCAATCAAACATGCTCATTTCCTGTTGTGTTATTCCATATAAAAGTACATCTGCTGGACCAAACTGCTCTCTTGTCATCCTAAACACAGTTTTGTATTATTTATTTATTTATTTTTTTAACATTTTTTTATCACAAGCATCTGGGCTGAATTTCATTCTCCTGTTATTGATTTCACTTATAGCGGTCAGAGGCTAAGTGAGGTTGTTTGGGTTTTGTCCAGTGTCAGACACAAACCAGGTGCTTTCACAGAAACACTGGAAAGGTGATAGTCTGTGATGTGATGTACGTTAAATGACTGACAGAGTTTTTGACTCCTAGGGCAAAAGCAAGAAGTGGCTAGATTTTTACATTTTCTGAAGACATTCTGACTGTTAATTGTGCAAACTTGCTGTCATGAAGTTAGGAGTGTTGTGGGTGGTTGCCAGGGCATTGGTGTGCTGTTGCTAGGGTGTTCTGATATATTTTGTATGTTGCTTACGTGTAATATTTTTCTGAACAGAAAGATATTAATCTAATTTATTAATTACATTATGTAATTTAATAACATAATTTAATAATTAATAAATTATTTTTTAATTCATTAATTAATTTCAAAACTATCCTATGTATCTGTAGATATGATCATAGTAATAAATAGTATTAAAGTGTAAATTAGAAATATAATTTAAGCATGAAAATATTTATAAAATATTTAATTCTAAATTCTATAGGCATATATATATATATATATATATATATATATATATATATATATATATATATATATATATATATATATAACCACAAACCACAAACAGAGCATATAAAATACCAAGAATAAATATATATTTTTTTAAAACATCGCCAAGTATAGAACTGTTTTTTTTACGCCCACAAGAAACGGGACATTCTCCGGCGCGCATTCCGACTTCGCCTCAGCGCCAGGGGAAAGTGAAACAAGCGCGGAAAAAGTAGGCTACAGGTGACTACGAGGGAGCTTCACTTGAACAACATTGAACTGCGGTCAGATGAGATGTTGTCAGGGTATGACAGTAAAACTCAAAAAAATTAACATGACTGTCCAATCAGCGTTATACTGTGCTCGTGGCGCACGCTCAAGAATTGTATGCTCAAATACGCAGGCACGTGCTCAAGAATTACTTTATTATAGCTTACATAACACGCAAAAGAAACTACGAGCAATGACAGTCGTTGTTCTGTTGTAAGTTAAGTCATGAAATTACCAAAAATGCGATTTAAAGCTGCCTCAAAACTGTGCATGTATGTTTTTGTTGACATGGTTTTGACATTGTTATCCAATTTGTTGGCCTTAAAAATCTTAAAAATGCACATATGTACACCAAGCAAATGTAACTTTTCTCGGGGGAGCATGCCCCCATACCCCACTAGCAAACAACATTTTCTGACCTCTGTAATTATGAAACGCTGCGTACGGCCCAGCTTATATTCTATCTAATGAAATCTGAGGTAAACGTGTATTTCTACAAATGTGCGCACTTTGTGATACAGAAAAGTTTGTACGTGTATGCACTGTGATCAAAAATAAATGGGACCAAACGCGATTGAATATAGAGGGTTGTGTCTCTTTACTCTATTAATAACTACTGATTGATTTTGCATTCCTATCAGAAATTAAGAATTATTAATGTCATTGTAAATAGTGGTGCAAATATCTAAGCTAATACTTCAAATCTCAAGGTTAATTTAGAACCCGATTACATTCAAACCCGATTCCAAAAAAGTTGGGACACTGTACAAATTGTGAATAAAAAAGGAATGCAATAATTTACAAATCTCATAGACTTATATTTTATTCACAATAGAATATCGATAACATATCAGAAGTTGAAAGTGAGACATTTTGAAATGTCATTCCAAATATTGGCTCATTTTGGATTTCATGAGAGCTACACATTCTAAAAAAGTTGGGACAGGTAGCAATAAGAGGCCGGAAAAGGTAAATGTACATATAAGGAACAGCTGGAGGACCAATTTGCAACTAATTAGGTCAATTGGCAACATGATTGGGTATAAAAAGAGCCTCTCAGAGTGGCAGTGTCTCTCAGAAGTCAAGATGGGCAGAGGATCACCAATTCCCCCAATGCTGCGGCCAAAAATAGTGGAGCAATATCAAATAGGAGTTTCTCAGAGAAAAATTGCAAAGAGTTTGAAGTTGAAGAAATAGAAATAGAATTAATCGGGTTTATATATATATATATATATATATATATATATATATATATATATATATATATATATATATATATATATATATATATATATATATATATATTCTGAATTCCATTGGGACGTTTTTAAATTTTAATAAAATGAAAACTTAAAGACTTTCAAATCACATAAGCCAGTATTGTATTCACAATAGAACATAGATAACATAACAAATGTATAAACAGAGAATTTTTACACTTATATCCACTAAATGAGCTCATTTCAAATTTGATGCCTGCTACAGGTCTCAAAAAAGTTGGCATGGGTGCAATAAATGGCTGAAAAAGCAAGAAATTTTAAAAAAATTCAGCTGGGAGAGCATCTAGCAACTAATTAAGTTAATTGATATCAGGTCTGTAAAATGATTAGCTATAAAAGGGATGTCTTAGAGAGGCAGAGTCTGTCAGAAGTAAAGATGGGCAGAGCTGTGAAAGGGTGCGTAAAAATATTGTTGAATACTTTATAAACAATGTTCCTCAATGTCAAATTGCAAAGGCTTTGCAAATCTCATCATGTTCAGTGCATAACATCATCAAAAGATTTAGAGAAACTGAGAAATCTCTGTGCATAAGGGACAAGGCCGAAGACCTTTATTGGATGCCTGTGGTCATCGGGCCCTCAGATGACACTGCATCACACATCGGCATGATTGTGTCAATGACATTACTAAATGGGCCCAGGAATACTTCCAGAAACCACTGTCGATAAACACAATCCACCGTGCCATCTGCAGATGCCAACTAAAGCTCTATCATGCAAAAAGGAAGCCACATGTGAACATGGTCCAGAAGCGCCGTTGTGCCCTGTGGGCCAAGGCTCAATTAAAACAGTTTCAACATTTGTTATGTTATCTATGTTCTATTGTGAATAAAATATTGGCTCATGTGATTTGAAAGTCTTACAGTTTTCATTTTATTCAAATTTAAAAAAACTTCCCAACATTTCTGTAATTCGGGTTGTAAAAGTAAGCTAAAACTGACATCGATTTGCAGCAACAACGGACCTCCAGTCTGTGTGAATGACCTTCAAGCAGTAAAGTGTCAGATTTGTGGTTCAGTTGTGGTTCTTTGCTGTCCGTCTTTTCACTCTGTGCTTTGCTCTCTCCTCAGGAATTGCTTACCTGGGTGGCACCTGTAGCTCCAAGAGGAAGTGTGTGCTGGCGGAGGACAACGGACTCAACCTGGCCTTCACCATCGCTCATGAGCTGGGCCACAAGTGAGTCCAAATGGTGTAGAAAAAAGATTTAGAGGCTTCTGTTATTGTATTAAAGGAGTTCAGGTGTATCACAGTTTTGCTCCATCATCTCCTCTGTTTGCATGCAATGAAATATGCATCTGAGAACTGTTTTTTGAGAAGCACTGTGGTTCTTTAAATTAATGAGAAATTCATGTGAAATTTCATTCCATTAAGTCATGATTTATAGTTTGGGTTATAGTAGTATTATAGTATGGTATATACTATTATAGTATAGTCATAGTATTACGGCGAGTCATGAAGTATAAACATGATACTGAAATGGTACATACACTACCTTTCAAAAGTTTGCGGTCAGTATTTTATACTTTTATTCAGCATGTATGCATTAAATTGAACAAAAGTCATAGTAAAGACATTTATAATATTTCAAGAGATTTATGTTTTAAATAAATGATCTAAATCTTTTGAATCCTGTATCAACGTAAAAATATTAAGCAGCACACCTGTTTTCAACATTGATAATGAGAAATGTTTCTTGAGCAGCAAATCATCATATTCAAATGATTTCTGAAGGATCATGTGACACTGAAGCCTGGAGTAATGATGCTAAAAATTAAGCTTTGATCACAAGGATAAATTACATTTTACTATATATTCACATTGTAATAATATTTCACAATATTACAGTTTTACTGTATTTTTTTAATGAAAAACAAAAGAAACAAAGCCTTGGTGAGCTTAAGAGATATTTACGGACCCCAAACTTTTGAGCAGTTGTATACATGTTTGAGCTATTTAAAGGACCCAAACAGAAGATGATAAAGAGATAAGGATAGTTCTGTCAAATTCAATCATCATTTACTCACACTCATGTCCTTCCAAACCTGTATGAATTACTTTCTTCTGTATAAGACAAATTCAAACAGTTCATTACCATACAATGAAAGGAGGACACAAAAAAAGCACCATAAAAGACAGTAGTCATATTCCAGTGTGCCATATTCCAACCCATACGATAGCTTTGTGTGAGGAAAAGACTGAAAATAAGTTGTTGTACCAGAGATTTGAGAGCCACTGGTCACTGTTATCTTTTATTGCATGGAAAAGAGCAGCTTGAACATGTCCTTTTGAGTTACACCAAAGAAAAAAAGTACAGGTTTGGAACGACATGAGAGTGAGTAAATGATGACAAAATAAATTTTGTGTGAACTATACATTTAACTTTCACACGCACCAGGGATTTTTACACAACATATCAATTAAGCATCTATTTAAAGGCTGACAACATTTGCCTTTTTGGTCCAGTAATTACAGTAGATGAATGCAATCTTGGCTAATCTCACCAACAGAGGAGAGGCACCTGACCAGATCTTCATCCATGATCAGACTCCTCTCTTCAACGGTGTAAATGTCTAGTTTGTAATCTAAATTGGTAATTTAAACCATGTTATTCTCTTTGTCTCCATTGTAAATGCCCTTAACAACAGGTTACTTGTGTACGTCCCGGTACATTGGGTTTCTTTCATTAAATGAGTGATTGAGACCCCAAACACACTTTCATCCTCACTGAGTGATTTGGAAAATCTAGTGAAATTCCTAAAAGATAACATGCTATAAAACATTTCACGTTCACACATCATTCACATGAATTACTGGATTGAACCGAATACCACGACTACATGTTACTCGCTTCTCACAATAGCTCCCCTTCATCTCCTTGCTTGCATAAAGCCTTCTTTGATAGAACAATGATGGGCAGCCAACACCAAAATTTGTCTGGAAAAACAGCCAAGCTACATTAGCGTAAGCGCCGTCTTTGTGGCAGTGCCAGTCTTCAGAGAAGTTATCACCGTACCTGCTCCACTATAGCGTGCAGCGGGACGGCACAGGCCAAAGTTGGGTTTAATGCCCAGCAGTAATGAGTTGGCACCGATCACGCCCGGCTGGTGCCGATACCAGGGCCGCGCCGCTATCCCAGTCATCACGCGCACACAGTGCTCCATTGTCTTGAGTCTGTAAAAACACTATTAAAGCAAGTATATTATGGGTTTATGTGTATGCTTAGTTCTTTACAATAAAGACACATTAAGATGATTATTTTATAGAGTCGCTAGCACTACTGCGGCGTTGAATATTTCTGTCAGCATGGCATTTACTAGCTCTAATAAACACATGCAGCAGCGTCACACTTTCTGATGGACTGAGATTTCTCTGACTAGCGAGCAGTTTCTAATCTTTCATCATAAGGGGATCTGGCGTGATCTACTCAAGACCTTTTGATTTGGTGTGCGGGCGTAAGAAAGCTTGATGACTGTCTGGAGTCCTGTTTTTGCACTGCTCCATTCGTTACACTTTATCAAGTTTAGACGCTGATCATTTTCCAGTAATAACAGCTGAAGGAGCATGATTATGGTGCTCTAGGAACATTGGCGTAACACAAATGTAGGGTTTGCAGCATGCATCGACTCATTCGAAATGAAAACATCCTCCGATATAGTCCAAATGCATCATATTTCAGTACACCCACTATACCTCATTAGTGTCATCACTGGTTATGTGATCATTAGTCAAAGCACCTTTCTGCATAAAGATAAATGATTGTCTGTTTAACGAGTGGATAGAGTAATTGGTGCTTGAACAGTAGGTGAAATTGGCAAATTATTACATATGTATGCACGTGGGGAGCGGAGGCTGGCCCGTGTGGTCCGATCCAACAGACGAGCTACTGTAGCTCAAATTGCTCAAGAAGTTAATGCTGGTTCTGATAGAAAGGTGTCAGAATACACAGTGTGTCACAGTTTGTTGTGTATGAAGCTGCATAGCTGCATAGACCAGTCAGGGTGCCCATGCTGACCCCTGTCCACCACCGAAAGAGCCAACAGTGGACACGTGAGCATCAGAAATGGACCATGGAGCAATGGAAGAAGGTGGCCTGCTGGTCTGAAAAATCAAGTTTTCTTTTACATCACATGGATGACTGGTGTGTGTGCGTCACTTACCTGAAGAACACATGGCACCAGGATGCACTATGGTAAGAAGGCAAACCGGCAGAGGCAGTGTGATGCTTTGGGCAATGTTCTGCTGGGAAACCTTGGGTCCTGCCATCCATGTGGATGACACGTACAGTACCACCTACTTAAGCATTGTTGCAGACCATGTACACCCTTTCATTGAAACGGTATTCCCTGGTGGCTGTGGCCTCTTTTAACAGGAAAATGTACCCTGCCACAAAGCAAAAATGGTTCAGGAATGGTTTGAGGAGCACAACAACGAGTTTGAGGTGTTGGAGTTGGCCTCCAAATTCCCCAGATCTCAATCCAATCGAGCATCGGTGGGATGTGCTGAACAAACAAGTCTGATCCATGGAGGCTCCACCTCGCAACTTACAGGACTTAAAGGATCAAAAGGGGGACCAACACAATATTAGGAAGGTGGACATAATGTTATGCCTGATAATTGTATATGTTACCATCAAAGCTGAAAAATATGTTGCGGAAAAAAATAAGAATATTGCAAAAGCAGTTTGCAAATAGCACTGTTTCCATCACATGTTTTCAAGAGAACAAAATCGTTTGTGGTTTAGATCTGCAGACTAAATGCTCTGACAAAATTTTTTTTTTTTTTTTTTACCAGCAAATTTTAATGTTTCCATTTAGCATTTTTATGCAGTATCCAAAAATGTATGGGGATAGAAACCTGCTAACCTGAGAAAAACAGAATAGGTTTGATTGCTTATTGGTGTCTTTTGCTATTACATTTGCTTAGTTTAGGGATTTGAACAAACCACTAGCACTAAGGGCATTAACATCTGTTGAGTAACTTGTACAGTTTAAGGACGTTAATGATTCCTCGTGTTTGGCTTTTTGAAGAACAGTGTGCAATAACTTCTCTAAGCAATATGACTTTTGGTTTTTGAATTGGGGCAGTAAGAAACCACCTAGCAGCTGCATAATACTAGCCCATATCTTTAAGCACTAAGCCACACACTGGTCATCATGCATGATGGCTTCCCTTCCAAGTCCTGTGCACGCTTGATAGGGTATTTGGCTTGTGAAAGCACTTGACCGTTATTAGCTTGGCAGAGAAACGTCCTGTTTTAATAAGGCCAATCATGTGTTTTTTTCTCCCTTAAACAAATTTAACACAACAGAAATTTGGCACCCTTTTAAACCTCACACGATTGTTTTTTAGTGTGTGAGAGATTCCCATCTCAGCCCACTTACTAACCAAATCAACCCATTGACATTAAAAGGCACTCATCTATGTTAAAGCTCAGAAAGCAGGGATGAAACTGCTGTAGCATTCACATTCTTCTCCTTTTTCATTTAGTTCTCCACGGTGACTCCTTGATTTCTATTGTGTTCTGTGTGTGTCTTTTTACTTTTATTGCTTTGGTCTTTAGCGGGAGCCGAGACACAGCCTGGAAATCCACACTGCTCTCTTTATTAGTTCCTGCGCTCTCTGCTGCTGCTTCAGTTTTTGGTTGTTGTTTTTAATTTGGGAAATGTAGGTCAGGGCTTAAGAGAAAGTACTCTTACCGCTCTCTCTGACTCGAGTTGCTTTGGCTTTCATAAGCACACATGCTCTATTTCAGAGTAATACTGCATTGTTATGCATTCAAAGGAAGCTTCGTAAACAGTGTGTTAATGATTATGTTTAACAAGCATAATTAATAAGTATTTATTTTGCACTATGCATGGGTGAGACTCATATATTTTCAAAATCACTGCTGTTTCTTATTAGTGTTTCGTGTTTTTGATTCTCTTCCCTCTTTAGCATGGGCATGAGCCATGATGACGATCATGCCAGCTGCACAGGCCACTCTCACATCATGTCTGGGGAATGGGTCAAAGGTCGTAACCCCAGTGACCTCTCCTGGTCCACCTGCAGCCATGATGACCTGGAAAAGTTCCTCAAGTGAGTTCCATAAAATGTTTTTAGGTATTATTAGTAGTGATTGACCAATATGGAATTTTTAATTGGTGATACTAGACCACTGGAATGGTCTATAAATTGGCATGTGTTATACTAATTGTAGAATTAATTTTGAACAAATTTGTAATAATTTATATGATGTAGGATGTAGGAGTAGTGTAAGCTTGGTGAGGGCTGAGCAACAAACTCAAACTCTGACATTTCTCTTTAAAAATTCTCATTTTAGACTTCTAATTTGTGATCTGTGTTTTGCTTCCATGTTCATCAATATGTCATGCGTCAGGTCAAAGTTCACTCTTTCCACCAGAGTCGATTTGTGTACGAAAGCCAGTGATTCTAGTTTATAAAGTTATAAATATGGATATTTTTCTTACAAAAACTCCTTATTTACCCCTTGGAACTGTATGGATTACTTTTATGATGGATAGATTTGCTTTTTTGGGCTTCAAAACCTCGATTACTATTCACTCCCATTATAATGCTTGGAAGAGCCAGGATATATTTTAATATATCTCTGATAGGGCTGGGCGATATATTGCATGCAATTGTCACGCGCATTTCGTCAGTAAAGCCAGTTCCCTGATTACCGCTAAATCGCCATCACCTGCTTTCAAATGGAGCGGCATTTAATAGACAGAGCCGTAGATCACAGACAAGCCACGCAATATCGCGTTCATTATCAAAGGCGATTCATCTGCGATATTAACGCAATATTGCGTAGCTTGTCAGTGAACTACGGCTCTGTCTATTAAATGCCGCTCCATTTGAAAGCAGGTGATGGCGATTTAGCGGTAATCAGGGAACTGGCTTTACTGACGAAATGCGTGTGACAATTGCATGCAATATATCGCCCAGCCCTAATCTCTGACTCTGTTGACTGAAAGAAGAAAATCATATACACCTAGGATGGCTTGAGGGTGAGTAAATTATGGAATAGTTTTCCTTTTCAGGTGAATTAAGCCTTTAAAAGTGTAATTTTCACTTAAAAAAAAAAATGCATATACAGAAAAAAAAATAATGTGCACATGAAAAAACTGCAAATGAGAATAATTATTTTATAGTAATTATTTATTATAAAGGGATTAAAAATTCTAATTCATATAAATAAATAATATGTGCAATATACAATACCATTTATAGTATTTATAGTATTTATTTATTTATAATTACTATATAATTTCCAAGCTACTTGTTAGTAAAATAAGTACCACTGAACAGGCTAGATTCAGTCTCCCACATTAATTTTCTGGCAAATATCCTTGAGGAAGATGAACAAACAGTGAAGCATTGAATAGAGATGTTTAAAGAGGAGAGTTCATTCTGGAAGCCCAGGCTTAATAGTGTCTGCTCCGGCTCTATAAACAAAGAACCGGCTGGAGTCATCGATCCTCACGGATGTACTGCAGCCGATGACAGAATAAAGCAGCAGTATTCACCGTCTGCTGTGCCCAGCGCACTTCTGACCTCAATTCAAACTATAAAGTGTCACTGTATCCAATCAGATACCAACGTTATCCAAACTGTGCTGTTGAGCTTTTGAGAGTATTTTAATGCCAGAGACAATCAAACAGATTAGTGTTTTTTCCTGTAGAGTAAAGCTCCTTGCTACGATAACATGACAACATGGCTCTCTTCCAAAACCTGGTGAGCTGTCTACGTAGGCGCCATAGGCGCTGCCGACATGGAGGCTGTTTCAAAAGGTAGGCGGCAAAATTATGCTGCCTCATTTTGGCCAAATCTTGAAGCAGCATCACACATATTCCTCCAGCAGAAAGCAATATAATAATGTTTTGGAAACTATATTGGAAACCATATTGCCACTTTTTTGTACACATACTGTACACGTGCCCTGTATAACTGCAGATTTAGTGTGTTGCAGGATTTTACTTTACTTGTTTAGTTTTACTTTACTTGTTTGGTTTTACTTTACTTGTGTAGTTTAGTTTAAGATTTAATTCACACAAATTAATTCCTTTTTCATGTCTCTTTGTGCTTGAACGGACACATACACACAAAATTATGTCAAAATACCCATCTCGGCAAGTATTCTGATAAACATAGTCGGTTATGTCTTGAGTGCATGTAAACAGAAAGAAATCGGATGCGTATTATTATATTGGAACTGTTCTGCATTAGGTCTTACAGTGACAGCATCCTATAAAACCTGCTGCTGACTGTGTCATTAAAGTTAAACAAACAACAAAACACAGCTTTAACAAATATTCATCTATATTTAATTAATATGGTAAACACTGTAGTGTTATTTTACATTTAATTATTACATTTTCATACCTGAATACTACTGTTAGACCTTATTTAGTTTGTAATAATCTTATATTGTTTTTATTTGCATCTTGTTATTTGTGCGTTTGTTCTTATTTTATTACTTATTTTATTACTGACTGTTCACTTGTCTTTAATAATGTTTGAACTGTAGTTATGCTAGTAAAAAAACAATAGAAAAACAATTTTCATTTAAGTAATAAATGGAAAGCATTATTACCCCATTTATTTTTGTTTTTGCTGATTCGTAAAATGAACCGCACCGTGAGTTTTGTGATCTGTTGCACCACTAGTTTAGATTAGTTTAGTCCACTGTAGTTGTCACGATCACCGTCTGTTCCTGTCAGTTCCTGGACTACATTACCCATAATCCTCTCTGCCATTCACCTGCACTCACTCCACCAATCACTACACTAATCACCACACCCAGCTGCCACGCATTACCAGGACTATAAAGGACTTTCACACACACCACCTCACCGCGAAGTCTTGTTTTCCCTGTGATGCAATTCCGAGCGATTATACCCTGTCTGATTGTCTGTAACCGTACCTCTTGTCTTTCGTTTATGATCCTGTGCCGCCTGTCCTGACCATTGCTTTGTATACTGTTCTGTGATTGATATCTGCCAGCCCTGACCCTCTGCTTGTTCCTGACTACGATTCTGCCTGTCCCTCTCTGTTCCTGTTTGCCCCTGTTCGACCGAGCCTGTATGACTACGCTCACTATTAATAAAGCTTTGCATTTGGATCCCTATCCCAGCCTTCGTTACAGTAGTTTAGTTAGACTAATTTGTTTAATTATATTTTATTATGTGACAATATGAATTAAGAATTAGTAAATCAAGTTGCATAAGTCTGTCATATTTTTAGTTGTTTTACAGTGTTTATTTTAATTAAGTTCCCATTGATTTAATTCACAATATTTTATTTATTTTTTTTATTCACATAAATTCAAAATAATTTCCTTTTGAGTATTTTAGTTTTCATTCATTCATTCATTCATTCATTCATTCATTCATTCATTCATTCATTCATTCATTCATTCATTCATTCATTCATTCAAATTCACAATTCACAATTCACAATTCACATTGATTATTTTATATTATTTTAAATTTGTTTAGTTTTATTTTATGTATCAAAATGCATAATCAAGAAATAAATCAAGTTGCATCCTCAGTCTGTCATATTTTACAGGTGTTTCTTTTAATTAAATTCCCATTGATTAAATTCACAATTTTTATTTTATTCACATAAATTTAAAATTGCATTCACAACAAATTTTTCACATTTTACATATCTTAAATTAACATACAGTGGCATAACACATTGTTTTTTGTTTTTTACTCTAGGTCTCTCAAACAGGCCATGCATTCCTGATTATTTTAGGATGAGCTGAAATATTAAATATTTACAGTAAGCAGACATGCTTGAAAGTCCTGAAGTGTATGCGCTCACTAGGGTTTAAGGCATCAACGTCAAACTTTTCAAAATATTTCTCCTTTGCCCTCCTTGAATAAGAGTTTGGAAACTGCTTTTGGTTTCAGACATCTGTCATGTTACAGCTGTCTGTTTGTTTGATTTTACAGTTATAGGAAGATAAGAGAGTGTACTTGAAGAAAGGACGGTTTTACTTTGGCAAATGAATTAGCAATGGAAAACCAGTTTTAGATGCACAGCAGTTCCTAATTTCTTTTATAGGAAGG